>NC_140303.1:41171117-41263617 GCF_964211825.1 Aythya ferina
GTGTCCCCCCACCAAGAGCCCTCCGGCTTCGTGCCTAATGGGAGGAAAGGAAGGGTGGCCACGACCCTGCCGTGGCTGTGTCGGGATCTGGTTACTGCAGGCATGGCCCAGCACCACCCTGCAGCTCTGGGGCTGCCCCCGTGCTCAGCCCGGGGCCCAGGCAGGAGAGGGCAGAGTGCAGGTGCCATCGTCACCCCTGGGCAGCACTAAGGACACCAAGTGTTATTTTTGTGTCTATAGGGCAGTTTGTACGTGTTCATGCGTTCCTGCTGTGTTCAGTCTTATTTTTATTTTTTAAAATTCTTAGCTGTATTTGGGTGTAAACCAGAGCAACTCTAAGGGAAATCCCTAAATCAGTTCCTTTTGATCATTTTTAGATTAAACAAATAACAAAAAAAGAGCCTTAGACATTAAACTCTCCTTCTCCTGAAAGCCTCCTACATGTCTGGAAATTGTTAGGGGCAAGTTTCTTGTGTAGAAGACAGCGTTTTCCAACCATAAGGTGGTTTGAAAGAGCTAGGAGGCCTATAAGAAGACCTGGGGGAAATACATTAGTGGCTGCTGAGAGTAAATGTCACAGATCCTCCTGCAGTTCATGGGACCCAGCTAAAACTGCGTCCTGCAGCAGTGCCGTGTCCGAACAGCCTCAGCCCATGCATGTGGCACACGGAGAGGAACAACCAGGAGCATAATAAATGAGAGTATCGTCTCCAAGATGCTATATTAACCAGCCCTGTGATGAAGAAAATACGTAGGCAAGTGGAAGCCAGATTGCAGGTCATGTTCTACATTTGAAATTCTACCAAGCAAAACTTCTGCCAGGCTCTGAAATAGATATTCGTAAAGAAATACCGCTAGAGAAATCCGTGAGCCAGAACGAATGCTGAGGCCCTGTCAGGACGATAATGTGCTCGGCCGGCGGAGTATTCCTAGGGAAGTGTTTTTCTTTGTCCATCCATTGTCTGGAAATGGCACGATCAGGCTTTGGCTTCGCTCAAAGCGTGTGTGTAGGCAGGGGGAAGGTCTCTGTGCTGCAGAGAACTGTGCTCGCCACCTGTTTTTCATTCTTGGTCTGCCTCCAAAAGGGTGGCTTCAACAGCCGTGGAAGTAGCGGCACCGACAGCAAATCCTGGGTAAGCTCGCTGGGCACCCCGGTCCCTGGTTTTGGGGGAGGAGAAGTGGAGCAGTGCTTTGGTCGGGCGGACGTCAGCACCTCCTGCCCTTGTAACTGGTGTGCCTGTTTGGGGGTAGGAAAAAACCAAAACCAAAACCAAAATAAACAAACGAACAAAAACCTTGAGTAGATCGCACGGCACGTTCCTCAGCTTTGCAGTCCTTTGATTCTTGGTGTGTTCTTTAGGGGAAGTGTTTGGGTTTGACGTACACTGGGGCTGTTTCAGGGGAAAGGCCAGCTTTGGAGACGTGAGCCTCTTGTGGTGCAGGGAGCTGAATTTAGCACCAGGGCAGCAGCAAGTGTGCTGGGCACAGCTTAAACAGCTCGACACAGCCTGCGCTCCCCAGTGCTGCTCTAAGTCCTGGCTTCTAGGAGGCAGAGGCTGCGCCTCCTCACCTGCAAGCGCTGTCTGCCAGCCAAACGCCCCCTTCCACACCTCTCCCCTAGCTAGGGGATCCTTTATGCTGGGGAGGGAGGACACGGGTTTTTATGAGATCTTAATTTGAAAGGCCAAAGTGCTCTCAGAAGAACTGACTAGCTCTGCAGTGCTTTGCAGCCCCACAGCTGAGCTCACACAGGGGGGGAGACCCAACTGTGCCCACCTCTGAGGCACTCTGGGACCACACAACCACATAAATCCGAGCCTCAGTGCACGCTGGGCCAGGAGCCCATAAGGCAGGCGCTTGCCAGGCAGGTGACTATGTGCACATGAGGGTGCATTTTTCTGTTTTGTTTTGTTTTTTTTTTTTTGTATTTTTCTGTTCTTCAGCTGGGCTTCCTGCAAACGTGGATTTCACAGGAGGACTTCCCCCTACTTGCACCATCTTCACAGTGCCCTGTCTGTTCCTGTAACCTTCTCCAGATGGTGACACGAACAGATGACTTCAACAAGAAAGATCCCGGTTAAAGTAAAAATACAGCATGTCTTGGTTTCACAGGGGATGATTTTTCTGGATTTCACAGGTTTTCATCCTTCTTCCTTCCTTAACGTGCTTTTTCAAAAAAAAACACTTCATGAACTTGCCTTTACGACAGAAGCCAGGGGATTATGCCAGCTCTCGAGCGTTAGGAATCCTTGCTTCAGTAAGATACGTAGTCGAAGTGTGAGTTTCATCATAGGTCCTGCTGCAGGGTGAGAGGAGAAGGAGCAGGGGAGAAAGTAAGTCAGAGAAATGATGCGTGCTGCTGTCAGAGAGGAAATGCTTGAAATAAAAAGCAAGTTTCAGGTTGGAAATACATTCTCTGAGGTAGATCAGATGCCTCCTGAAGCAGAAAAATAAATTTGTGTTCTCATCATCTTCACTGATAGCACCCCAAAAGATATGAAAATACTTACACATGTTGCAATTATCAATGGCATCCTGGAGCATGCTGGAGAAGATGCAGGTTCCTGCATTGCAGAGCATCTTTGTGGGAAGGCTTTATGATGATATTGTTTGTAGATGAACACATCTACGTCTCCTGCTTTACATTTGAGCATTTTCTCTGTTGGGTACAAGGTCAGAGGAATGACTGTTTTCTTAAATAACCTTCTTTAAACTCCAGCACTTAACTGTGCAGTTTTGGTTTAGCACACATGCACTATGCATATATACAAATATATTATATACACACATATATACACACATACATATTTAGGTCCTAGATGATGTTTGCATCATTATCAGCTTGCCTTAAAAAAATAGGACGCCTGTCCCCATTTGAAACCAAACAAAGCAGTTGCTTCTGTTTAAGAACCAAATGAAGTCAAAGCACTGTTGTGGATTTTCTTGTGGACCAGAAAATAATTTCTACCATGAATGAAATAGATCATTTAAAAAATACAGGCCTAAATGTTTCTATGTGTGGCTATGTTAATTTAGCAGATGTGGCCAACGCTATCTCCTGTAGTTTGAGACTTAGAACAGATGCAGATAAACAGCTATGTGGTGATTTTTGTTTGCCTCAGAATATAAGATTATTTTTTTTTAATTACACAAAGCAAAATGGTAGACAAAACTCTGGCATATTTGATATTAAGACGACTGAACAATAGGAAGTCATCAGTTTGTTTTCTAGATCCTAATGCAATGGTTGCCATAAGAACACAAATTATGTGTACATTTTAATGCATCTATGCTTCATAATTATGCATGGTTGTATGCTGTTATAATTGACATAAAATATAAAACAGGTCAAAGAGCAGCTATTAAAACTATTTTTCATTTTGCTTCCTGACAGCTAGCGACATCAATGCCTACTGCATTTAGTAGGACCATACAGGGAATGCAAAGATAGTTATATAATTTCAACCATATTAAAGCCTCCAGAACTTGCAACCTAATTATTTCCTACAGTGTCTTGTTGTAAACCGTATTACTTTATTTGGAACGTATTCGTTTTAAGATTAAACAATTGAACTACATTAAATTAGCATGAAGGGGAAAAACATAAAACTTTTGGATGTATTTCACAGAGGTCATTCTGTTAGGTTAAGAATTATCCCAGGAGCAATGATTTTCTGCCACTCAAGATAAAAAATAATGTTAGAATTGTGCTAATTCTGTGCAGTTATTTTAATCACTGAAGTAAATTCTACCAAAGAACTAAATTGCAGTTGCATCCTCTCCCTAATCATAGAATGACAGAAAGAAAACAACTGTAGAAAAACAATGATTTTATAAGATGTCCCTCCTCTTGTTAATGGTTGCTTGAGGACAAAACAACAGGGTACAGTTTTTACATTTTTAACTTGTTATTGATGATCCTATCATTTTTAGCTCATTATTGATGATCCTATCATGTGATGCTGGTCAAGGGTTCATGTTCGTTGTGGGTGATTACATCTCTTCTGGAACTCATGCTGTATGTGGCCTGTACGTTGCAATAAATCCTTAAAATTAGGAGTGAGGGGGACATCTAACCCCGGCTAGAACACACACGTAGCACTGCCACATCCTGCCAGGGACCCTGCGGTGTGCATGTCCCATGAGAGCTGCCTGCTGGGCCAGGACGAGCGGTGCTCATCCCCGGTGCTGTGGGTGACCCTACTGGGGACGTGCTGCTGGAGATGATGGACATGAAGCAATTATATGAGCTTGAAGGTCTGCTATACAAGAGTGAATTTCAGCAAATAAACCTCGGTGAAAATGGGGCTGTTCTGGCTGTTTGTGCTTTGCATTGCTGCACACCATGTTTCAAGTCATGGCTAAAATTGATCGGGAAAACAGTGGGAGCACCTAATAAATATTGGCAGTCCTGTGTCTCACGTGCTAAGTCTGTTTAGAGACTGGATATTTCAGGAGGCTGGTAATAGACTTCAGGGAACCTTTTGGTTCTAGTTGGCTGCTTCAAGTCTTGTTCCTGTGTAGTGACTGAAAGTTATAGCCTAATTTGTGCCATATGAGGAATAAGCTCAGTCCAATTTCCCAAGATAAAGGCGTCCACATCCCAGAAAGAGCCATCATAAATGGCACGTGTTAGCGCCTTAACAGGGAAGGCAAGGTCTGAGGAGAGTGAAGGCAAACCCATCTGCTGGAATGTGTTGGCTGTGGAGCATGGAAAGGTTTTGTGGCTGCCCTTCTCTATTTATTCAACAGACCGAAGGTCTTAGTTTCCCCACAAGAGACCAGCTTTATTTCACCATTAGTGTCTTAATTTGCATCCAGCTTCTTGCTCCTGACAGCTCTTTGCAGCCCTTTTCACAAGACACACCGTCTTACATTTCTCCAGCTCCAGTTAAGATTTACATGAGGCCTGCTCAGGAAAACAGTGTTGGGTGACAAAGCTGTGATGATGTGGGCTCCTGTGGACCTTCTGTCACCCAGCCCTGCCAGGAAGGCTGTACCCAGCTGGGTCTGACATGGGACCAGCTCTTGGGTGGCCAAGGCTCAAGCAGACAAGGGTTGGGGAGCTTCCATGCAGCCCGTGCCATGAGGCATCAGCTACAGAGGAAGGGAGAACTCGAGGCCTCTAGGACACACCGCTAGACTTGCTGGCTCGTCACCTAGAGCCAGGCCAGTACAAATGATTGATATCCCCTTCCAGCAGCATCTTCAGTTATGAAGACCCAGAAGAACTGAGAAAAGAACAATTAGCAGACTTCTGCAGTTATTCATTGCTGTGACATTATGAAAATTAAACCCATATCTATTTTCAAGATTTGTCACTTAAGCCCTCTTTTCTTGAAGTATTGTGGTTAGTATTGTCTGCAAAACTAGATTATGGGAACAAGAGTATTTTGTAAGTGACAGGAGGTCTCAAAGAGAGTGTGAGATGCCTGTATATTTTTATCCCCCTTCCCCTCCCAAATTATTGAACAATATGCTGTGTTGTGCACAAAATAGAGAAATGTATAGGCCCTGACATCAATTCTGCAAGCCATTAAACAGGTGGAAATAAAACACTCTAACAAAATGAAGATAAAGAGATCAGGCATTTTGTGGAAACAAGGCATGTAGGAAGCCCACAGATTCAAAACACAGTTATTGCCATAGAAGTCCTGCTGCTTTCCCCGGTACATGGACTTCTGTTCTCCTTTAAAGTGAGGAGAAGAGTAAGGCAATCGTGCAATCCACTTCAGTGTAGCAGAGACCTGTTGTAGCCCACATTTTATTGATTTGAAGCAGGCTGCTATAAGAATCTGATTTTCAGAAAGGACCTCAGAGTCCTGCCTGCACCCATTTGATTTGCCTGCACAGTCAAAGGGGCTGCCAGACTGTGATGCCCTTTTTCTTCAGAGGGAAGTGCCATGTAGGGGGCATGCTGGTGTCCTGTAAGCCACGCTGCATTGCTGTGTGCTAATGCCCTGCTGCTACTTGAAATTGTTGAAGGCTAGTTTTAATTGTGATTAATTCTTCTTGTTCCTGCTAACTGCCTATGTTTTAGTATGGTTGAAAATTCTGTCTCCCTACATAGTTCTTTATAGCATGTACCTGTTTCACAAAGGGGACTAGCATGGTGGGCAGTCATGGGATTAATGTCTAGGAGATGTGACCATGGACTGTGTGTGACCAGCTGGAGCCCATCCCTTGGTGTGTCTTCTCCCGTGGCAGGTGGCTGGCACGTTGCGGGCTTGCCTTGCTCGTCCACTGCAGAATTTGGGGTGTAGAGGACTGAGTGCCAGGGAGAGGCATACTGAAGCTCCCCGATCTGCTCTGCACAATTGCAAAGTCACCGGTGCCTGAGATACGAAGCGTGCCACAGTTGTTTCTCCTCCCAGTGATGGGGCTCTTTCTCACATCAGTGAAAATAAAGCCTTTTAGCGCAGCACTCAGTCCGCTGTGTCCTCAGCTGGGGAATCTAAACATAAGCTGAGCTGTCCTGTGGGCTGGTTATTAACATAGACTTTGGCTTTTCTGTCCTCAAGCACAGCTTTACCCTCCCAATCCTCTGAAGTGAAGATTGAGAAGCATATAAAAGCTTCGGATTCCATTACTGTAAAATGTATCAGAAAAGTGTTGAGCTAGGTAATTACCTTAATCCAACCGAAATAGTCGGTCACAGTATACATTAGATGAGCATCTAGAGTCAGATTTGAACATGCAGTCAACCTGAACAAAATTAGCTCAGCAATAGCGGTCCAGATTTCTTAATTAGTTCTCGGTGACAAGAACATTTAATGTTTGCAAAAGTCAAGTGCAAATTCTACAAGTGACACAATTTGAGAAGACTTCAGGAGGCTGAATTAAGCCTGGTGCGGTACCCCACTGTCAGGTGCGGCATCGAGGGCTGGCCTCATTTATTCCTCTCTGTCAGGGTTCCTTTAAACTTCTATATAGTGAACCACAATAAAAAGTAATGGTATGATTAACTTCATAGTAATAACCTATTGCATTGAAAATACACATTTAACTCCAATTTTCATTGAACTACACAGAAGCTGAAAATATAATAGCATTTCCCAGTCACTTGACGGTACATTTTAGTGCATTGTAATTGGCTATCTTGGCTTGTCTTGGTTTAATAAAGTAGATGGGATTCATGAAAAAGCTCAGTGGTCACTTAGCAATTGTTTAATTTCTGTAACATTGTTTTCTGAGTTAGAAAATTATTGTTTTTCAGTACTGTTAAATATTTATGGGATGCAGTTGAGATACATGGCATGGGGCATAGTCCTGCTAAACTCAGAAATTAATAACTTACTGAAAACACAGGAATGCAAAATAGTATTTCTAGTGTAAAAGAAGACTTTTCAGTCTACAGATAATTTGCATTGCTGAGTTTTTACTTTGCTAGAAAGAATGTATAAATATCTTGGCAGAGTAGAGCTGAACTATGCTCTATCATGGGTAGGACATCTGTGTTGGCTGGGAGAAACTGGCAAAAACTTGAGCTCTCTTGAAAATATGGTCCACTCCTTTGATACCTGGGAAGAGATAACAGGGAAACCAGGAAATTAGTCACACTAGGCCTAAGCATGCCCTGGTGAAAAGTGTATTGTCTTATTAGAAAATATTGCTGTAATACACAGAAATATTTACTGGGTTTAGCTTCTTAAAAAGAAATACACAAACTTGTAGAATTAGATATTTTGACCAAAAGACTAAATGTTGCAGGCCTCAGAGGCAGGGACCACTTCTAAAAAGTGTATAGGAAAATTGAGATTTAATTTGTATCATTCCCTGTATTTCATAGGGCTTTTCAGCTTTTAGAACAATAGGCTAAAATCCAAACCACGGATGGTGGTGGGCTGGTACGTAGAGGGAGGAGTGGTAGGAGAGTGTTTTGTTGTGTTGTGTTGGGTTGGGTTGGGTCGTATTGTTTTAGTTTGGGTCATGTTGGTTTGGGTCATGTCGTGTTGGGTTGTACTGTTTTAGTTTGGGTCATGTTGGGCTGGGCTGCTAGCTGGGGGTGGTGAGAAGTCCCTGGTTGAAGGATGCTGCACAAACACATCACCGCAACAAACACAGCCCAACTTTCCCGTCTCTCCTGCACGTCCCTCTGCCTTGTGACCAGTCCCTGCGGAGGCGATGCGGCGCGCTGGGTCACCTGGCTGTGTTTCTCCATGCAAGCACCAGTTACTTACTGGGTGATTCCCCCACCCACACCCTCGCCTCCACGGCTTCCCCGTAGCCAGCACGGGAGTGGCCACACTGGGGAACTGAGACAGAAAACAGAAGTGATTTCAGGGTTTTGCTGCCGCCAGCCCGCTCACACTGCAGAGGGCTCCAAGCTGGGTGACGGGGTGCACCTTCCTCTTTCTACCACACATCTGATGCTCCAGTGAGCTTGGCAAACCAAGGTGGAAAGTCCAGCCTGAGTGAGCCAGGCGGGCGGACAGCAAGGGGAAGGAGGTGCTCTGTTTTTCCACTGTATGGGTCAGCAGTGTCTTTTGGCAGGATTTGTGCACTCTGTGCGATGCTTGCTCTGCATATCTTCTAAGTAGGAGCGCGTAGCACTGGCCTTGAACAGATCTTTCCTGTTTCAATTTGTATTCCTGAGTTCAACCCTACCCCCACCCTCCCCAATTTATACCGAATCATTTTTATGAAATGCCACGTCTTTATGGCACGCTCACAGAAACATTTAAGATGAATAAAATTCTGGGTTCTTGACCACTCTCTCATTCAGCAATGGACCTGAATTGTGACATCTTTTGTCAAAGGCATCTTCCAAAAAACATGGCAATTTCTGAAGACGAAATTAGATTGTCTTTTAAAGTAATATAACAGTTGTGCAATTTTCGCCTTTTTGACCCTTCTTATTTCCTCTGGGTTTTAAGTAGAGGCCTCCAATTTAAAACCTATTATACTCCAGAGGCTGCTTCCACCCTCTCAGCAACATAACCATGCTGTAGTCTCTGCCCTGTTATTTTAACACTTGTTAGTTTTGCCTTGCCTCACCTTCTATTTAAGAATATGTGGTATGTGTGTGCTTCCTTCTTTATGTTAAACATATAAATGCTAAAGAAGGTATTGCTTTATGCATCTCCGATATCAACACACAGCCTCACAAAATAACCAGTATTTATTATTTTTAGCATAAGTTTGGTCATACCCAGTTTTCTAGAAGAAAAACATGACACCTGAATTTTATTATGAAGGAAAATATTCACATGGAATTTCTTTTGTCAGGAGAAAGAAATCCTCACACAATGTGGTCTGGGCTTGAGGCAATGTCCACAGGTGCCAGGTGCCCAAGGCACTAGCAGCACCACGCTCAGGTGTCTGTAACAGCAGTTTTAGCTTTGGAGACCGAGCTTGGCTTTAAAACAAGAGAAAATAATGCCTCCCTCTCCACCTACATCCCCAAAGAGAGCTTGTGGGAGCCCACACATGCTTGTTTCAGGTGTAGGTACCAGCGCTGGCAGCTCTGGCTGGACTGCATGTTGTAGAAGTAGTTTGAGATTGTAGATTGGAGCTTTATTAATTTTTTGTGGGATGCAAACCCTGGAAATGTGGTCATTGGGTGTTTTTGGATGGCGGCATCTTCCACGTCTTGGGCAAGAGGTGATGAGGGTGCCCAGAAAGTGACAAAAACCTCATCCACCTTATAATTTCATCTTGCAAATAAGCAAGATGAGTCACTTCTCAGACCTGCAAATAAGAAGTGGTCAGCTACTATAAGAGCAGCTACTATAAGGGGTAATTTTTACTTCTATGATGTTTTTTTAATTACTCAGAGAGTGGCACAAAGGCACGCAGTGGAGGGATGCAACATTGGCGTGAAGCCCAAGGCTTTGCCATGCGCTGGTGGTAGATGAGGCACAAGGAACCTGTGTCAGCAGCGTCACCAGGGCTGGGGCTGGGGGCACTTCACTGTTCTTCACCAGTGGGTACAACATGGTGATTTGGGTGGCATGCTGCCATTTGATTTGTTGGAGTGTGAGCGTTTTATAACCATCATTTGCGAGTAAATTACTTAGCAGTATTCTGCTTTATGACTGGCTGAAGAAACTTAGTTGATGGTATAATATAATTTATTTCCATGCATAAGTGAGTGACCTTCATATCTTATTCTGTCTCTCGTGACTTATTATGGGCCATACCCACACTGGAGGAGAATACTTGTGCTTTGCCACTGCCCAGTGTTTTTGTGTGTGTCCCACTGATGATGTGTTTATGGAGTAAGGTGGCCGGTGAAGTGCAAGCATTGGCATGCACACCACCACAACTCGGTGCTGGAACCGCAGCATCCTACACAGGCTTTTCTTGTTTGGAGGCGGTGAAACCAAAGAGATGCTTTTGGAGCTGGAGATGGAGAGGCTGAACTTTGTGATTATCTCCACTCCACCCGTGCTCGGTTGCCTGCGACCCTTCCTGAGCCAGTTTGGGCACTGGGAGCTGCTGCAGGGCACAGAGGTGCTCACAGCGAGGAGCCTCTCCTGCTGCACCTGGGTTTTCACAGGACCTGGTGGGAATGCAGCTCCCGTACTGCCCTTAAGTTGTATGTGCTGCCACGTGGCTCCATCAGATAGCTGGGGAGTTTTGTTTCCAGACTAAATGTATTCCTATGTGCCCATTATTCCTTCTTTCTCCTTGTGCCAGTGTTGTCAGGTGGGGTTTGGGCTCAGCTCTGTGCTTCTAGAGGGCACAGACAGCCCCAGCTCCCCCCCGCATGCAGAGACTCCTGCTGTAGCCAGATCCACGCCGCCCTTCAGCCTCGCATACGGAGCGTGGCACCTGCCTGCCCCCTGGGCCACCCCCCTGTCAGTGCCTCTGGTAGCCCCTCGTCTCGATCCCAGAAGCTACCACGTGAAAGCTCCCCTACCATTCATTTTCCTGGGTGCCTGCCAGGTGCAATTTTATTAAACAATTTACAAATGAGAGCCCATGCCTCCTTCCTCCCCCCCCCCCCCCAGTTATGTCTCTATAGGAAAATACCCATAGTCATCTGTCAAAATGCCAGATTTCTTACTAGATGTGCTGTGTTGAGGAAAAAAAAAAAAAAAAAAAAAAAAGAGAGAGAGAGATGTTAATTAATTCTGTGAGGAGGACAGTTTTAAATAATAGATATGAGTTGTGTCCAAGGCATGCATGTTCTCGGCTTCAGATCTCGTGGTGACGAGGCGTCGTGCCGGCTGCGCTGCAGCAGAAGCGCCACGTGCAGGTCACAGCAGGGCTCGGGTAACGATGGGACCAGGTGCCGGGTCACTGCCAGCCACCCCTCTCCTGGTACCGGCCCTTTGAGGTGGATAACCACAGGGAGACCCCGGGGAGGCCGAGGTTGGGCTGGTCGGTGTTTGGGAGGAGCGCTGAGTTTCCATCCGAGGCCTGCTGCATCAGCACTGCACGCGGCTCTCCCGCTAGCAAGGAAGAAGCGAGCAGCGCACGCTTCCCCACGTTTCTTGACATGACAGCAACTCTGTGCCCTCAGTGTGCAAATACCACAAGAGCCCTGTGCAGCAGCGTGACGTTTTCAGCTGGAGGTCAGTCCCGGTCACATGGAGCTCACTTCTGCCTTCTCTGCTTTCCTTCCTCTCACCTTCTCCCCAGTGGGGCCAGGAGAGGAGAGGAAAGCCCCGGCAGTGGTGAGTTTCTGTGGACACCAGAGAGGAAGGTGAGACAGACACATGGAGTCATCGGCTGGGCTGGGCTGGAAGGGACCTCAAAGTCCATGGCAGGGAGCTCCCAGCAGCCCAGGCTGCCCAAATCCCACCCAGCCTGGCCTGGGGCACCACCAGGGATGGGGAGGCACAGCTCCTCAGGGCAGCCTGCGCCAGTGTACCACATACCATGAAGTAAGGTTTTAAACAAGCACACACAATTTAAGTGATATCCAGTGTAAACCTGTAGCCTCGAGCAGCAGGGAGCACTGAGCAGTGCTGGCAGCACGCATTCAAATAGCAGGTGTAACTTAGGACGTGTTAGAAAGAACTCAAATATTAATAATATAATAAGCTATAAATTAGTTATTAAGGTTTTGATCCACTGAAGTCAATGGCAAATTTTTCACTCACTTCAGTGGCAGGAAGAACGAGCCCGGTGAGTATCACATCATGTTTAAATGGATGATATTGTGAACTGTAATACTCTTAAAAGCAATGGGAGTGTAAATCAGGCCAGTGCTATGCTAATCTGCAGCTGGAAACCAGATAAATCAATAGAAATAAGTAGGGGTAAAAAAGGTATAAACTAAGCTTGTGCATTTAATTAAACTTTGCAGCAGCTGCAGACTGACTTTTCTGGGCAGAAAACACCTGGGTGCTCAGCTGCAGGTAGCCCCAGTGATGGCCCACACCTACAGCCCTGGAGGTCTCCACCGTGCCCTTGTGTCTTCTGCTGCCCTCGGCCTCGCCACGCTGTGCACACATAAACCCCGGCCTCAGCAACACCTCTGGCTGCACAGCACATCGCTGTGGGGAGAGCCCTCTGACCATCCAACAGCAGACCTGTGCAACGCCTCCTTGTCTTCTGGTGAGCTATTTAATCTCTCTTGTTTTCATAGTGCACATAGCGTTCTCTTTCCCACAAAACCAACAGAAAGGGGAAAAAGCAGCATTTTTCGGCTTGTTTTCCCATTGCAAATTTACTGGGCACACACTACTGAACATTTTTTGGGCCAAATGTTGCATCTTGATTGTTTTGCTAAGTGTCTGCAACAACTGTCCAGCAAGAAAAACAAAAATAATTAAAAAAAAAAATCTTTTTATTTCCACAGAAATATCCCAAATCAAAATCAGATGGTAAACTCAGCATTCTTCCCACAGCTTCATTTAATTTTCCCTCTGTTCTTTTAATGCTTACGTAGGAGTGTTGAGAAAAAAAAAAAAAAAAAAAAAAAGAAAAAAATAAATAAAAACTAAGGAAGGCCAAGAAAGCGTTCTTGTTTGTACAGACAAATAACATTTCCTAATTTGTTCCGAGGCTTTTTAGTGCTCTTGTTATGGATCTCCCCATATCCTCTGGCATACTGGCTACACACATCCGTGGGTATGCCGCACCCTGTGCGCGGCTTAAAAGTGTACACGCTGCCCCACACGCGGCATGGCAGTTACCATGGCAATGATGCTTCTCAATGAACATAACAAACAAACCACATTAAAAAGAACAAAACCCAAACAATCCCTAATTAAATTAAATTTTGGCAGCAAAAATAACATTTTTTTTCTCTAAATACTAAACATTTGTAAGTACCCGTTGGCCACGTCTGTTCATGACACTAACTCCTGGCCTCCACTGTTTACTCAATCCCCAGTTACAGAATGACCTTCTGTGCTGCAATTCCTCAACCACTTTTAATAATCATTTTCAGTTACAGAGTAAGTTATGAAGTTTTGTATAAATCATACCATTTCATGAGGAACTGGGGCACTTGGAGACTCCGAGAACTTGCCCTGCTGGGTGGAGGCACCAGTGCTGGTGGGCCAGTGAGGCAGATGGCTTCTCGCCCAACAAAGCCTGTCTGTGGGGCACGTCTTCGTTCAGCATCTGACATGACCTTGCCAACCCCCAGACACCGTATTTTGAACATGTAACCCCCCTTTGGGGGTGCTGTCTTGGTCAGAGCAGGGGAGTACTGTGCCCTGCTTGCAAACCGGTGAGCATCTCACTCCTCCCAGCGCTTGTCGGGCTGTGCCTGCAGCTCTGTGTCCAGTTCTGGTCCCCACAGTTCAGAAAAGATGAGGACAGATGGGAGATTCCAAAGGAGGGCCATGAGAATGACCCGAGGGTTGGAGAACCTGCCCTGTGAGGAAAGGCTGACAGAGTTGGGTCTTTTCACCCTGAGAAGAGAAGGCTCTGGGGAGGCCTCATCACAGTATTCCGGTACTTTGGGGTAACTGCAAAGAGGGCAGAGGCTCTGTCCCAAGAAACCACATGGAGAAGACAAGGGACAATGAACTGGTACACTTTGTACCAGGAGAGGTTTTTTCTTGATACAATAAAGATTTATTTTTTTTGCAGTGAGAGCAATCACTGGCACAACCTCCCCAGAGATGTTGTGGAATCAGCATCTCTGCAGGTCTTCAAGATAGGATTGGGCTGGGTGCTGGATAATCTCATCTAGGCTCCCTCTTCCCAGGAGAGGTTGGACCCAGTGATCTTCCAAGGTCCCTTCCAGCCTGGGCTATGGTGCTATGATTCTGTGATCCCAACCTGTGAAGAAACACTCTGATTTATGTTTGGAACACCTTTGGTGCTCTCAGGGCCGCATCTGTATCATGTCACAGCAACAACCAGCATGGGAGGCATCTGTTCTCTGCCGGGGCTATTGCTTTAGGATCATCACAATGCATCACAATCACAAACATTCTGGTTTAAGGAAATGTCCTGAGAGCCTTTGGCTGTTTTACCTCATGAGAGCCTCCCTGTGCAGCCTGTCCTGACCACATCCCCATGTGGGACATCCCCGAGGAGCTGGGCCCTGCCCTCGGGCTGTCCCAGTGCTGGGTGCCAGCTTCTCCTCCCTCTGAGCTCTTCATTAGTGCCCAAACTTTAAGCTCTCTGCCTCTGAAGATCATTAATCATAGATGTAATTTAATGACAGCTGGGTCGCGTCCCACTAACTAAGTACACCTTGTTTGCCTCAAAATGCTAATCGCTCCTCTGAAACATTAATGAGGGACAATTGGTATTAAGCCTAATAATTGTGTGTGGTCTTGCTACAGATTTATTCATATGAACCTGGTTCCTTTGTCATGGTAAAAAGCAGCAAAATCTGGTTGTGCAAATCACCTATCCCTATAGCACTGGCATAAAAAAACCTCTCTGAAATGTCTGTATATTGACCAGATTAATTACAGTGCAGGTTTCCCAGGAAAAGGTGGAATCCATTTCTGAAAACCTTAGCACAGATTAGGTCGCATTTACCTCCCCGAGACACCTCCTTGCTTTCAAAGAAATCTCAGTGAAATAACCTGAAAGAGCATTTGTGCCCTGGCAGCCACCGCTGCCCGAAGGAGATCTCCACAGAGCAGGAGCTGCTGCGACCAGGGGCCCGGGTCGGCCAGCGGTGGGCCGAGTCCTGGAGAGCAGCTGCGAGGCTGGGACCCCGCGCCCGCTGTCCTCTGCTCCTGAAGGGAGGAATTATACAGGAAAGTGTCCGGAGGGGAGAGGGGGAGGAGGGGGCGAAGGAGTGTGTGTTTCTGAGATGTGCTGAATGACGGCAATGTCTAAGCGGCCTTGTTTCAGACCAGACAAGACCATCTTTTGAACTCAGCAGGATGCCACAGCGCGCTGCCATTGAGAAGCCGCCTGAGCCCGTCGGATCAATGCGGTGTTTTTGAGCGCCGCTCTGAATGAGGCCATTTATTCCAGCACGTTTCATCATCCTCTGGAGCTTCCCTGCCTGCAGTCCTTGCCGTTCCCTGTGGCCCTTTTAAACCCGCGCTGATGCTTCACACAGACCCGGCGTCAGGGGCCCCGATCAGGCCCGCAGGACAGAACCGCTCCATGTGCAGGGCGCTCGGTGCATCCTGAGCAACCGAGCACGTGCTCTCGGCCGGTGTGGTGTGCGGCTCCCCTGTGCCTAGCACTGCTCAGCCCCTGCTGGAGCACCCGCTCCCCCCTGCTCCTGCTGCCTCCCAGGCCCCCCTTCCCTGCCCACGAGGAGAAATGGGAACCTCCTCGGCATATTCCAAACGGTTCCATCGTGCTTCACTTTCCTTCCCCAGTCAAACGGCCGCCAACAAAACCTTTTCCCTGCGTGAGCACAAACAGCAGCACCAAGCGTCTCCTATCAGCGCGGTGCAGGCGGGTTCATTGAGCCTCTGAATGGGCACCGCAAACAATTGGGGGAAACAAAGGTCGCGGCCGCCCGTGGGGACGCGGTGCTGGTGACAGCCCAGCTGGCACAGCAGCGAGGCGCTGAGCATCCTGGCCCTCCTGACAGTCACACGGGACAGCCAGGGCTGGGGACGGCCAGGAGGGCTGTCGGCACCCCGGCACAGCCCTGGGGTGAGCCAAAGCTCGCTCCAGGCACGCAGGGATGCATCGTCACCCGTGGTGTAAATCTCTTCAGTCCCCATTGTACTGCACAGAGCTGCTGCATTTACATTCTGCACTGCCAAGGGATGTGTCTTGCTGCTTCCAGCTGACTTCAGGTTTTGTTCTCCCCTTGCCAGCAGGCCTGGAGCCATGCTGGGCTCTCCCTTGCATGCCCACCCGTCCTGCTGCATGGGAAGAAGAGCAGGGGCCCTCCCCACACGAAGTCACCAGGATGGCAGCGAGGGGTGAAAGGTTTTCTTCCCCGCACAGCAGCGTGTGCTGCGTGGGACCTGGTGTTCTGCATGCTTTGACGTTCATTTAACTTGCACAGCTGCTGAACTGGTTTGGAGGACTATTCACGGGAGAGGATGTTTGAAGGAAAGGGGGCAGTGAGCAGGGCTGGCATGGCAAAGCTCTGGCAGAGGTCGGGATCAGGAGCCTGCCCCCTGGCCGTGCTGGCCTGGGACATTTGCCCATGTGCACCCACAGCCGGTGGTGCAGAAACATGGGGGACAGCGGGGAGGGCAGGTGGGGTGCATCGGGGACACCTCACTGCTGGTCACAGCGGGCCCAGCCGTGGGCACTGCAGGTGGCACAGAGAAAACAGCCTCATGGCACTCGCCGCAGGGTCCAGCAGCACCAGCAGGGCAGGGCAGGGCAGGAGGAGGCACCGCAGGCTGCCATGCTGTAAGCCACCAGCTGTGGGCAAGGCAGCGCGCTCGGCTGAGTCTGGGGCTTGCAGAAAAAGCACACGGGAAGTACTGAAACACAACAATTTTAAAATTTCTTCTATAAATAAGTCATGCGCACGCAAGAGTGGTAATGGTTCTGTACTGAAGAGGACTCCAGCAAAATGTATTTCAGTGTATGCATTAGGCAAACCCAATTTGCACATAAATTAGAAGCAGAGGAGTAACAATGCTCAAACCTGAGTGTGGGAAAACTCCTGTGTAAGCAGTTCTGTGCAGCAGACGTGGTGACTCACTGAGCCATAAATACTGCTGGCCTGCTCCCGCATCCCCTCCTCGGCACCACCGGCACTGCGGGGCGGCCAGGGGATGCTCGCTGCCCGGGGTGCCCCTCGGCACTGCCTGCGGCACAGAGCCAGGCTACGGGAAAGATAGGTAGCGCATGGAAATGGCAAGGGGTCCAGCAGCGCCTGCAGAACTTCACACTTGGTTTTCTTGTAATGCCATACGAGGACTCATTAGAGAAACGAGGTGAGAACGAGTTGCTGTCCCAGTAGCCCCTGGCACACAGGCTGTTTGTGCGTGGCGGTTTTGTTTTTAAGTATTTTTGCTGCTGTCACTAATATGCTAATGATACGGCATCGCTGTTTGGAATATACCCAGCGATACAGCACTGGCTGCAATTTTGTGCACAGAAGCAAAAACCTGGGACTTCAGCGCTGATTGCAATCTGCTGCTCAGCGAAGGATGGCCTGGTGGCACAGATTTAGATATCAAAAAGAATGGTGATAATCTTATTAATGGAGCTTTTCATCTCCTTTGAGTCTTTACTTCGCAAAGCAAGAAATCTAGCAGGTGGCAGATAGATGTTGATTCTTATGCTTATTTAATACTTGTGCAGCATTCCTTCATGAAGAAAAGGGGGAAGAAAGGCCTCCAGATTTAGGAAAAAAAAAAAAAAAAAGAGAGAGAAAGAAAAAAAACACATTACACTTTGATTAAAATAAACTGCCAAGGATCGGCTTTTAACATTTGTCCTTGATAGTTGTCTCAAGGAGTTGAAGCGGCGTGGCTAAACCCCCCCTTCAGCTGGGTTGCTGCACCACGCACTGCCCCTTGGCTAAATGCTTGTGTAGAGGTGGTAGGGCCGGAGCATGCAGGGGGAGCACCGGGGCTGCACCAGGTCCTCGGGCTGCGGCGCTGGCGGTGCCAGAGGGACAAGCCCCGTGGTGCCACAGGGTGCTCCAGCCCTGGCAGGGGCCCCACGGTCTCAGGATCAGGAAGCAGCTTTTTGGCCAACAGCGTGGGTTTTCTAGTGTGGGGGCTGAACTGAGGAACTGGCATAAAATCAGTCCTGTTTGGACCGGCATGAAAAGTCTTGGCTTTTTTTCTTAGTGACACAAAATGCTGTTTGGGGCTGGCTGAATGGCCCATTTGACCAAGAAAAAGTCTTTCAAGTTACATGGCCCGTTAAAAAGTACATTAATCCAACAGCTGAAATCTTTTTGGTTTATATTTTCTCCTTTTTCATATTTGCCCTGGGCTGAATATGACAACTGGCTTCAAATAATTCTTGTGGTCGGAAGTTTTCCTTCTTCCATGAATCCTCCCACAAATCCTCCTACAAAAACGCTCATTTCTCTGTACATAGCAGGATCTCTTTTCAACACAAATTTTGCCATCTTCCTTGACCTTGGTTTGGAAAAGTGGCCATCCCAGATCTAAAGTTTTGGGCTTTCCCCTCAGCTGGCACAAGTTCGGCTCCACTTGGTGAGCGAGGGGCAAAGGAACAGCTCCACATGCCTTGTGGGCAGGGACCCAGCCCTGTGTCAGCAGTGCCAGCAGGGACACCACTCGCCGTGGGTGCCGCAGGATTGATGCAGTGGCACTCCCACACACCCTGTTCCTGGGCTGTCAGACAGCGAGGGGCTCAAATGCTGTGCACCCTGGTAGGGCAGCGCGCTGCCTGCGGGAATAGCAGCAGATGGATGTGACATAGAGCAAAGGACTTAACAATTAGTGCTGACCAATCTCCATTTTCTGCTGTTCTTGAGGCATTTCAGGGCCCCTAGTGCCCCATGCAGCCCCATGGTGCCCACACTGGCAGCAGCCACCCCACTGTCCTGCGTGTCCCCGTGTCCCCGTGGGCAGCCACAGACCCCCCGCCACCTGGGCTTGGTGGCTTGGTGCCTTCCCTGCTGCTGTGCGCGGAAAGGAGCGCGCTGCCGGCACAGGTCTGCAGGCAGCCAAGTGGAGAGGAAATCACATGCTCGCAAATATTTTCTTTCGTAAATATTGCCGCCCTCTGCAGCCTGCCTTTTAGCTGGCGGTCAGAGTCTGGATTTGGCCTCGGTGCCTCAGGAGGTGGCAGACTGGCTAAATGGATGTGAGTAAAATCAGTGAATGGGAAAATAATGGAGCGATACGTGATTTACAGCATACCCCAGAAACCTCCTGATAGATTCTGGGTTCCCCTTTGCATAGAGGACAAAGCGATCTAAGGAATCTGACCTGGAAATTGTTTTGTTAAAAATCAGCTGTGTTGGTTTTTTTTTTTGATAATAATCAAAATTCTTTTTCTTTTTTCTTTTTTGAATTATGCAAATGAGAGTTACCAAGGAACAATCGCTTGATTAGACCAGTCACTACTGACCTAATAAATTATTTGGAATATTTTTTACAGGAAATTGATTTAATTGAAGCTTTTGTTAGTCACTGCGAATGTGTTTGGTTCATGCCACAGCACCCAGGAATTTATAAATGGGCTCAGAATGTTGTTCAGGCACCAGAAAATAAACCTCCGAGCTATTTACTACCTCTATGATATATAAAGTTTGCAGTTTTGATTTTGTGTGATTATGTTCAGCAATGGTGACCTTTAGAGGCAACAATATTGAAGTGTAATGAGGAGATGTTTGATCACTGGTATACAATGAAGAGTTGGCGTGACTTCTCCATTCCTTCCTGGAATTTGTGAAATCCAGCTGACAGGCTTTAACCTTTAGACTGCTGAAGTTTGAAAATGTATAGGGATTTAGCCTGTTTATACACCATGTTAGGTATATGAAATTTTATATCATTTCTCCCCTCACCCCGTGCGGGGATATTGTACTCTTAATAACGGCGCCCAGTGGCCAGTGCTGCGGCGGGCAGGCAGTCACCATGCGGATGGTCCAAAATCCCCCGTGGGGTTTGCAGCATCCCAGGGGAGCTCCCGGTGCCGTCCCCATGTCCCAGGGTGGCAGAGACGTGCGCTGGCTGGCTCAGGCATTGCGCTGGACAGGGGGGCATTGCAAGCTCTGTGTCCCAGTGAGGTTCTCCATTACCAGACGTTGCTTGGGTTGATGTTTGGTTGCAGCCTGGGCCTGCAAATTGTAAAAGTCAGGTTGCAGGCACCACATGCCCTTCGGTAGGCAGGGTTCGGCTCGGAGAAAAGTTAGGAGCTGGTGGAGCTGCACACAAGGGGGCATTCAGCTGGAGAGTGATGGGTTTTGCTCACCTAGCAAGAGGACTATTAAATGGGAGAGGTGATGCCACCACCTGCCTGGTTTTGACAGCCTTGCAGCTGTGAAATTACTATGGGCCACCCTTTAGTTGCTGCCTGGCTGTGGGTTCAGGGCATGTGCCTGCTTTTCCGGCATTCAGCTGCGCTTTCACAGATATGGATGTGGGTAGAAGAAGAGATCACTGCAGCTGATCTTTCCAGATGTAACAGAGCAAATGTTGACAGGAGCAGATTTCTTAGCAGCAAAGAGTGTTTTTCCCCAGGCCGTACATTTCTGCTGCTTCCCACGAGGGTGCGGAGGATGCAGCTCCTGCAGGAAAGTGCCAAGGTGCCGCAGGGTGACCACTTGGACCCAGGAGAGCTGGGAGAAGCCCTGGGGTGCTGCTCTCTCCCACCCATCCTGGGGCTCAGCTTGTGCTCCACAGGAGCCCACGCGCCCCTCCACGTGGAGAGAGCCCCAGGGCGCAGCGCCTGTCCCTGTGCGCCTCCCGGCCATGACATCCCCAGCATCCAGAGCGACCCGAGGAGAGGTTGGTAATGGAGTGATGCGGAGAGAAATGCACTTCCAAAAAGTCCGTCCAGGACAGAGAATGTCTTAAAAAGCTACAGTATTTAGAGGCTTAATTAGTATATTGGGTCATTATGACACCCGGCTCATTTCATTACCCTCCTAATGTATTATTAGTTGGCAGTTAAATCCTGTCTGCTGGGACCGGAGAGTTTCTCCTCTTGTCTTGCCGGTCGTACCGCCTGCTCCGGCCGACAGCTTACCTGTAGCGAGGAAGAAATGCAGCACCAATTAGAAAGCTTTCAGCCCAGCACCCATGGAAAAGCCAAAAGCTGATAAAGGTCAGCGTGAAATTTGAATGACAGGGCTAAAGTCTTTTACTCATAATTTTGTGTTTGCAATAGAATTCAGAGCAATTCACAGCCTTAAAGGCCTTAAGTGAGAACAGCAATTAATTGTAATGAATAATCTGACAAATCTGGTTGACATATGGCTGCTAATGCCCTCCTTTCTAGTGGGAGCAGTGGAGGGATTAGATTAACTCAAATGAAATCTGGGACCGCCATGCCATCTGCATGTTCAGTGAGAAACGGTACACGTTAAATGGTGAGTGGGTAGATATCTGTCTTGTACTCATCCCTCTCTGAGCCCTTGGCAGATATGGGAATAGTGGTTTTATTATTGCACCAGCTGCCTGTCAATCCAATAATACTGAAAAGTCATATAGTACAACCTAGAAAGCTAATATAGCAAAAAGCTGTTAAAAATTAACCAGATGAAATTAACATAAATGGATATACTCCTCTGTTTATACAGTGTGCAGTCAGACTCGGGTTGCCCTGCCCGTGCACTTTACTGTCGCGTTTCCTTCCCTTTCTCCTCGGGCAGCACCCGCGCCGGCTCCTGCCTCGTGCCCTGCCCAGGGGGGGACCTCTGGGCAGGAGAGGCAGGGAAAAGTTTTGTGCTCCTATTTTGGAAAGAAACTGGGACTATTCAGCAGCCTTTGTCCTTGCCTGGGGATACGGAGTGTGGCAAAGTGGCAGGCAATGAGCAGGAGGCTTGGTGGGCTGCGCAAACACTGTGCCAGGGCATCCCTGTGCCAGGGGCAGCCAGGGTGGCTGCAGGCTTTGCTGCAGGACGCTGTGAGTGGAGGATGCAGGGCACTTGCTTGCTTCTCCAGGGCTTCCTGGGGAGATGCCTCGTCCAACAGCCAGCTAACCGCAAGGTGCATCAGGAGTCAGCTGGATGTACTAAACCTCACCTTGGTTTTAATAGCTGAAGTTATAGGCCAGGCGCAACATTGCTATCACCCAGCAAAAGGACGGTGTGCTTGAAGGTGTACACTGTTCTTAATGTACCAAACGGCCCCTGGGAAATAGCAGAAGAGCAGCCTTTGGACTCAGGGTCTTGATAGAAAACAAAAACTTGCTTCTCAGATCCACTGGCTCATGTTTTGCTGCTGTGAAACACTCAAGATGCCTGCAAAGTGAGTGTATAAAAGCTGTTCTCCACCCTGCCCCAGATCAGACTCTTGGGTTGAAGTGACTCAACTTTGTAATCTGGGATCGTTTGTGGAGCAGAACCCCTGATACCATTACACACCCTCCGTCCACTCTCTGTCCCATACCTGAAAAAAGAGAGAATTAGCATATTTTGTGTGTCACACGTAGCGCTGCACCACCCTGCCTGGAGACAATATTGTGTCCACAGGGAATTCAGGTGGATCGTTTTCTGAGGGCTGGAAAGCCGTGTGGTTTTATGGAACCGAGGAGCAGCCAAGGACACATTTGTCTAGTTGTTACGGACATCACAGCAGCAGTTTTAGCATTATTTCCATTCATCCCATGCTGAATTGCCTCTACTGTGAAACTTCATGGTCTGTTGCAGGAACCAGAAAATCTCTCAACTCAATCTTAGAAAAACAGGAAAGCCAAACTGAACTAATTTTAATTTTTGTGCATTTTAGCCAATACCTGCTTCATAACCACTTTGGTGGCAAGGAGGTCTAGGGGGGGATAGGGTCAGTGCCAGACAGGAAGGGCTCCGCAGCCCGCGTGTTACCCGCGCTCAGCTTCTCGCTGCAGGGTGCAGCAAACGCTCCAGACCTGCTGTGGAAACTGGAGTCCTCTATTTTAATAACTGTCACCTGAGTTAAAAATTATGCTTAGCTTAAAAATGCAAACAATAATACTACTTCTAAATTTATTTGGTTAATGAAGTCACTACATAATTTTAGCACATTATTTTTTTGTTATTAATTGCTAACAGTGAAAAGGGCTAAATTCAGAATAACTCTCTGTTTCAAAGACCTAATTGCCAAGGACCTAGCCTTAATATTAACTAGGATAATTATTATGCAAAGCATACCCACCCAGAATGTTTGCATAGCTATCACAAGCGCTTTCATAAATGATGCTTTAATTAGTCTTAATTAGAATTTGTTTAAGTCAGCAGGGAATGCAGAGCCCGTGAAATGATGTATGTAATAAGCATCAGGCTCACTTTTTACTTGGGGAATAGAGCTGACAAAATCACATCACGTTAAATTGATTCAGTCAGAATTAAAATTCTTATGGTATTAATTAAATGGGGGATCTCATTAGCCGGCTGCAGGGTGACAGAGTGACTCTTTGGCGACCAGATGTGAAGAAGCAGCACCGAACAAGAGCGCCATTAGACCAAAAAGTCATCCTGTGCAAGTCACAGAAGCAGTGGCGATGGGCTTGATGCAAAGTGCTATAACTCCGGTATCAAGATATCAGGATTTTTGAGGGGTTTTTCACTGATTTGGCTTCTTTCAGCTGGTGCGGCTCCACAAAGCAGGCATCGTGGCAATTTTGGAGCACGGCTGTTGGCACAGGGGCCCATCCTCCTGGCGAGATGGGTGCTGCTGCCCCGGGCTGGGCCAGGGATCCCTGTCGTTTGTCCCATCTGCACTGCCTGTTTGTAAACCCGCGATGTCAGCAGCGGTTTTGTGCGGGCGCACTTTTTACTATTTATAAGGCAGATCCGACTTTGCGAGTCTCGTCAAGGATAGATGGTATTTACCTGCAATTAGCATACGTTTTGTGAATGGCAAGGGGCACACGCTGCTGCTGTGTACGTTTTTGTCACTGTTAACGATGCCGTGTTTTGATTTCTGTTTCCTAAACTTCAGTGTTTAAAAACTAAGCCTGCTCCTTGCCTGTAGCTGAAAGGTGAAGCCTCAGCCCTGTGCTGGGATGTGCACAGTGTGTCCTCAACACCTGGATGTCCCTTGGGATCCCAAGGGATGGGACAGGACGGGACGGGACGGGACGGGACGGGACGGGACGGGATGGGATGGGATGGGATGGGATGGGTTGGGATGGGATGGGATGGCATGGGACTTGAACGGGACAAGCCCACTGTGTAACCCCTGGCACTCACCAGCCCCATCAGCAGCCGTCTGGTGCGCTGGGTACCACACTGGGCTTGGTCCAGCATCAGTCTCTGTGGGGAGAGACTCACTGCCTTGTGCTTGGTTTGCTTTGTTTTCACACATTCTGCACGGAGCCAGGTGAATGATCAGGCTTTTCCTGGTGGCAGTCTGGTGGGCATGTCTGTGGGAGAAGAGGACGTCTCCTCGTTAGGTTGAGTTGCTCCTCTGCCATCAGGGAGCTCATCGCTGCAGTGTGCTGCAGAGGGCTGGCGAGGTGTTTTGGGTGCGCCTCGTGCTGCTGTGCAGGGTGAGCCCGGAGGCTGGGCGGTGGCTGGAGGGGCAGGGCGCTGTGTGAGGGGTTAGAGGGCAACTACTTCAAAAAGGCACACAAACGCAACAAGCAAGAGAACCCAAGTAGCCCGAGCTTTCAAAATCAGGTCTGCAATTTTAGATTTTCCATGACTGCTTTGTTAGTGAGTCGCAACTAATGGGGTATCTGAAAGGGCTTTGGGTTGGTTCTTCTACAAACAAAGGACAGAAAGGGAGAGAGTGTTCTTGTAGGTCACAGTGCTGGAAGCATGTATGCACACATTTTTTAAATTTAGTTCAGCAGTGTTTAGGACAAACGTCATTCCAGAGTCAACTCCGTAACCCCACAAGAGGATGCTCGCTGATCTCAGATGTCTGGAGCACCAAGACCCAGGTGCCAGGTGCCCTGCTCTAACCATGGGCAGCAGTTTTTGGTGGGAGACTACACAAGGGCAAATGGAGTTAGATGTGCAGTAAGCACGGCTGTTTGAGATGCTGCACTCCTGGGATTTTTGCAGAATGGGGTGCAGCAGCACAGCTCGAGGCACAGCAGCTCTGCAGGCACGGCGTGAAGACCAGCAGTGGCCATGCAGGGTGCTCCTGGGCTGTGCTTTCTGCGGACATTTGGAGCTGTGGCATGGTCTTGAGGCACACCATCAGCACACAGATATGAGTCCCCTACATGCTGGTGGAGCTGTGAGCTAAAGCATCTTTCCACAGCTCTTGGCTACCAGAAACAGGTCCCTGCCTGGCACCGCCTGGCAGCTCGGCCCCCCTGCTGTGGGTGGGCTCGGGGAGCAGCAGCTCTCCCTTCACAGCCACGTGCTGCTGCTCTCCAAATTCCCCCTCTCACATACAGACACACATATAAGTTTTTCTGTTTCTCAAAGAAATCATTCTAAAAATTGGATTGTAAAAATCCCAGAGCTTTTTTTCTCTCCGTGAATGCACCAAACATGTATGTGACAGGGCTTCTCAACCATTGTCCAGGCAGTTATCTGGAGTTCCTGGAGGAGATGGGTGCTGGCCGGGAGGCAGTGGGGGACCCATGGGACAGGAGGATGCCCTTCCTGGTGCCAGCCCTGGCTCTGCAGGTGGGGTGGTGGCAGCAGTGCCCGGTCTCCGTGCCCACGGCTCCAGGCGCTGCTGGCGGCCGCTCGTGGCACCAGGCTGCTGCTGCGTGGGCTGGGATTGTTGTACCCCAACCTGCGTGCCTGGGGGCAAAAATCCTCCAGGCTCATTAGTCCAACTAGCCTCTTGTTCCCAAACCTACTGCCTGGAAATGCTTGGGACTTTACCAACTTACGTCTCATCAGTATTCAGCTTCCCTGCCAAAGCATGAGAGGGGGGAGGAAAGATAACCATAAGGACAAGAGATAAACCAGAACTCAATAGAAAGCAAAAACAAACACTTCTGTGTCTGCACCGTGGATGACTTCTGCCATTTAGATAACCTCTGTACTGGGCCAGATCTCCTCCCTGCTGCTCCCGGTGAGGCTTGGGGAGCAAGCACGGCCGTGCCATGCTGGTCCTTGCTGTTCCTTCAGGACACCCGCACAGCCCCGCGGTGCCGCGGAGCTCCGGCTTGTGTCCACACTGCGGGGTGCTGCGGGTCCCAGCCGTACCGTGACAATGAGGAGCTGATGGTGGGGTGGTAGGAGGAACACATCCCTTGTGGGAAACCTTTGTAAGATTTCCAAAATTTGAATGAGTTGTCCCTGCAACCAGCTCCCTGCAAACCCGCTGCTCCTCCTTCCTTCTCTCCTCACCCATCCGGGGCTGAGAGGTGCCCAGAGCTGACAGGCAGGCAGGCAGGGCTGCCTCCTCCTGCGTCCATCCTCCCTCCCACTGCTCCTGCTCCTGGTCCTGGGAAAGCCAGGGTAAGGCCCATGGTGTGCACAGTCCTGAGCACAGTAGCCGGATCCTAAGCTATGCTTTCTTTTCTCAGCAGATATTTTAGGACTTCTTCAAAATCAAATACAGGTTTTTTTAATCTAGTCTAAACCTACTAAAACATTCACTATTCTTACTGCCTAATACATTTATTCATGGCCTATATATATTCTCCACTATAACTAACCTCTTTTTTCATGTCTTCATTTTTAATAATATTGCTTATGTGAAAATTGCTGGATAAATTATTCAATTCTCTCCATAATCTAGTATATCTGCAGTAAAACTGCTAACCCGGCTCTGTAAATACATTCATAATAATTCAGGTTTGTCTCCTCTGCTTATTTGTCCGTGTTTCTTTCCTCCCTCCCCTTCCTCCCCGCTCGGGGCTGTGCTCAACCCTCCCTCGGAGCGGTGCCGCGGCCGCGCGTGTTGTTGTTCCCCGTGTGATGAAGAGGAGCCGCCACGCCGGCGCACAAGTTAATAGTTACATCTCAGATGAAATTTCATTAGTGTTTGTAAGTATGGAAGGAGCATGGGTAATTAATTACTCCCGTAATCAGGAGCCTGCAAAGCCCAGTCACCTGCCACGAACACCTATCCGCAGGGCTGGCAGCCGGCTGCCAAGGAGGGGAGCACTGTGGGGTCGGGGCAGTGCCCACCCGGGGGATGTGGGTCCCCAAAGGGGATGTGGGGTGCAGGCAAGGGCAGGGACCCAGGCTAGAAAGTGCTGTGGAGAGGGAAGGCATCACATAGGGGAGGTACAGAGGGTCCCTGGCAATGGGCTGGAGGAAGCATGGCCAAAGGTTGGAGCAAGGAAAATGGGCCCTGCAGAGGGAAGGGCTGATTTGGGCATTCTGATGTATTAATATACTTGCAGGGGTTTACCATATGTGTGGCCCCTGCTCATTATGGACTGTGCAAATTAAAAATTAAATGGATCATTCCCTTCCCTCTCAGCTAGGGCCCCGTGGCTGATGCTCGAGTTTGCCTCCTCGATGCCCAGAAGCCCGTCTCACCTCCTTCCCCACGTCCTCTATCATTTAAGATGTCGAACTATAGCAATATGGCCATTTAAATAAAAAAGGGCAAATAAAATGCTGAGAGTCAGTTTGATCTAACTCAACCTTTTCAAATGACTACACTAATTTTCGACATATGAATTTAACTGTGTGTTTGCCCCCCAATAAACAGGACGAATAAACACTATATCATTTTTACACTTGAACTGTATTATGATTTTAATGCAGGCTCAGGTGAGACGAGGTCAGAGGATACAATTAAATGGATCTGGTACCATCTGGAGATTAGGGTCTCTTTAACCATGCTTGGGTGATTTATCCATCAGCAACTCATGTAGTGCTTCATAAAAATTGGTATCTGTTTAAAAAAGATGTTCAAATACAGTGTGTTTTTAAAATTAGAGACTAAAATATTGTGCAGCTGCAGGCAAGCAGTTTATTTCTTATCCACTGAAACAGAAATTCCTGTATAAGAATAAAGCTGCTAATTTAAATCGACTGCACTTACTGGTATTTATATAAGGCTTCTTTGTGCAGGGCAAAAGAAAAACAACAACAAAATCCCACACCCTTTTCAGTGACTGCCTAATGAGGCAGACTTCAAGGGGCTCAAAATTCCCTGAGTGAAGGATGATTACCTGCTTTCCTAACGGGGGTGGGGGGTGTCTTCGGTACTCATCGTTCCCACCTTCAGCTCGGTGATATCCCTTCTTGAAACCATTAAGGAGGGTGTGCCACAAGAGCAGCTTTATTACGGCAAACAAAAGTTGTGAGCCTTCTACTACATTTTATTGCAAGGCTGCAAGTAATAGTGTATGGCATTCGACAGAATTTATTTTGTAATAAAACAAAATGGGTGTAAAATCAAATATTTAAACTGTCAAGTTTCAAAGCAAATGAGTAGCTAAAACTCAGTTTAATAATTGATCCATCAATGTGCGGATCAAAAGCTAAGGCCAAAATTAAACAATTATTTTTCTGAAATTATATTTGATTAAAAATTTCCTGAAAGGAAAACAATTCAGCCATTCTTCTGGACAGTAATTTATACAGTTTAGTGATCTCGCTGTCAATAATATACAAATAGCACTAATATATTACTATAATGCTTCATTTTCATTAAGACATCTGCCAAGATCTCAAAAACCTTTTCCATTTGGGACTTGACTTATAATTGCATAATCCCTTGGGGGAGCTTCAATATTATTTTAATCAATTTTAACCACAATACACAATATGGATGATTACATTGCAATGTCATTTCCAAAGTTACTTTCCCCCATTACTCATTTGCAAGAGGAGAGGACACTAGAAATATTTGTGAAACGTAATCCAGTAGGGAAACAAACGACGAGCATGCAGAATGCATTTCTCTGTCTTTCAGAAGGATGACAGAGCGAATAAATACAAATGTCCATCTGCCAGGGGATGCAGTGCCTGCCGTGCTCGGTCCTGTGCCTGACCGAGACTGGGGCCGGCTGCTTCTTGCTGCCCTCCTGCTTCTTCTGGCCCCGTCCCATGCCAGCAGTGCTGGTGTGTGCCAGGATCACCAGCCCGACCAAACGGAGCTCGTTGCTCTTCCTCCTCTGCCGGGGCTGGCACGGGAGGCTGGAGGGTGGTGGACGAGGCACCGGGAGGGAGCCGTGCCCGCGGGGCTCAGCTCAGCCACTGGGGAGGGAAACCAGCAGAGAGGGAGGGTGCTCTAGGGGCACTGCTCCTGCACATATTTAACGTGCCAGCTCCCACGCAGCCCAAAACCGCCGTCAGACGTGACCTTGGCAATATTACAGTGGTAATATTTTCACAAGCATGACCTCCTCCAAATCTGGGTCTCCAATATATTCTGAGCAAACATACTTTCCTCCCTGTCAGGCATACTGTAGATATCTTCTTTCTCCACCTGTTTTTGCCTGAGTGAGCGTATTCCTTGGATATATTTCAGTCTCTCAGATGAGGCACATTATGCACACATGCTATGGATGGAGAAGTGACAGCTGTATTTTAATTGTCGCCACTAGGCTGGATGTGGTTTCTTTATAAATTTTGGTGTTAATCTTGGAGAAGATGTTATTTAAAGTAACAAAAAAAAAAGTTATTTAAAGTATTTAAAGATGTTATTTAAGAGTAACTCCCTGTTAGATGATTTTGTCTTAATTTCTGAGGTGTTCCTTGTCAATGTGCTGATTGCAGAAGGTGTGGAGCTGCTGCCCAGTGCAGCAGGTGACAAGGGGGTGGCTCCTCCTGTTCCTTCGGGAACAGCAGGCTGGTGACACCATCGCTGGGAGCAAGGTCCCTCTTGCACAGAAGGATGGAATCGATGTCTTCTCTGTGTGAGCAAACAAAACCAACATGCCCTGAACCGGTTTAAGTATGCATTGAATAATTTCTGTAATGATTTGCAATAAATACATTTTGCTGCTGTGAAGCCATAGGGCATGGAAAGCAACAGCAGAAATAAGCTCTCCTCCCCTTGCCCATCAGAGATGGTCACTGGGGTCTTCTGTACACCCCAGAGAGCTGCACCATCCATTACCGACATATTTGCCATTAATAGGCAAAAATATCCAATTTGAATGAATCTTTTAAAATCACTTTAATCTAGAGCTCAGGTCCAAAATCAACCAACGGTTCTTTGCCTGCATTAAATAATTTCCTGGTGTACTTAACAAATCTCAGAAGTGTCATCTGTAGTATAAAGTAAAAACTACAGTGACCCCTGTAGCATAAATTCATCCCCTACAATTGTCTGCCAAAACCCTCAAAAACTGTAAACAAAAACCTTAACACCAAAGTTATTAATGGATGTCAACCCAATCCACCACATTTAAAAGCAAAGACTGTTTGTAAAAGTTGCACTGCAGTCTGTAACCAGGGAAAAACATTGTTCTTTACTTCAAATTATAGATTTAGAGGGCTCTGCAGCCAAGGGGCACTTCCTAGGTGAAAAGGAGATATTCTGTGTGAGCCAGCACTGAAGTCAGGCGCTGCCTGTCACCACAAGAAAAATATAAGAATAATTTTTCCATGTTCTTTAAATCAAGGGAGGACTCAGAATGATCAGGAACTTTCCTCTGTGTGGTTTGTCTAAGCCCAAACCACAATGCATTGCATCAAGAACGCCCGATGCTGCCCATCTTACGGGACTGCCGAGCTGGTGTTCAGATGAACCAAAATGTGAGAAAGAGGAATCAGTTCTGCTGGGAGAGAGAAAGGCTCATCTTTTCTTCAGAACTGATGGAAAAATAGGACTGGGAACTTAAAAGCAGTCAGAAACTTGCTCATTTGGGGTTTTCTTAAGTGCTTCCAGATACAGTAGCCTCTGGATCAGGTTTGAGCTCATTTTAGGACTTCTCACCTTTGCCAGTATGAAATGTGGCACCTTGTCCATCATTTCATCTAGCAGACTGATAGCAGGCTTGTTTTTTTCAGTGCGATGACAACATCGAACGTTTCTGTTCTCCTGATGTCGGTGCTGAATCCTGCATATCTCATTAAAACTCCAGCTGAAAGGAACTGAGCTGGCTAAATGCTTATTAGTCTTTTTTGGAAACTGGAATACCTATTTTTATTTTTGCGTGTGTGAGAAGCTCCCTAAATAAAACATAATACCTAATTATTTAAAACAAGCATGCAAACTGAAAACTTGTGCAGCATCTCCACAATGACATGTGTGGTTTGGTTCCATAAAACATTTCATTCTCAGAGAACAGTTTCATTGATAAAATAATTCATTTTTTATTATGGCAGTTAGCATTTTAAAAAAAAAAAAAAAAAAAAAAAAAAAAAAAAAAAAAAGAGGAGCTATTTTGCAACATGGAACATGAAAGAAAAGGAAACTTTCAGTTCCGGCAAAATGCTTTCAGCCCACCCAGTGCTCCGGGAGTGATGCAGAGCATGACCACAGCTCCCTGGGGACATTCCCTTTCTCCCCACGCCACAGCCCCCTGCCTCCCTGCCTGCCCCACTCCCAGGGCTCAGGCTCACAAAAGGAGAAGTCGGAACTACTGGGTAAACAGGGAGAAGTCTGTGGTGGCCAGGCAAAACCACGGAGAAAAAATCATTAAAAAGTCATTTCCATCAAATGGAAGTTTTACGAAAACATTTCTAAACCCAACCCATAGCACTTTGCATAATTCCTTCCTGTTTATGAAAATGAAATCCCCGAGAAATCCGTGCTCGAGCCCATATGGTGGCTGATGTGATATTTGGCATAATCGCTGAGGAAAGCACGGTGCTGCTAATTTGCCTTTCTGCCCCTGGGACGGGTCCCCTGGCCCCGCCGCCTCTTGCTGCGTGGATGTTGGACTTTGTTCCGCCGAGGCTCGGGGCGGGGAGGCCCAGAGATGAGCCTGGTGCTGTGCTCCCTCTCCTCGCTCCATCCATCTCCTCGCACCTGCCGGGAGGCGCGGACACGTCCCCAGAGCTGCAGCACCGGGGCCAGGGCAGCAGCAGCCCCGGGCCGTGCCGGGGGTGTTCAGGAGCTGAATGGGGGCTGAGGGGGCCCAGCCCCGTGGCCACGCTGCCACCGAGCCACCACGACAAGGGTTAAGGGAGTTTTGACGATTTCACTGCATGAACACTGTCGGCGAAACGCATTTTGAATCCCTGTTTAAAAGACATGTAATTGCCTCAGATTCTTTATATTATCATAACTCTTCAGAACTGATTGATTTTAGGTTTATGGAAAAATATGCAAATGCGCAGAGAACGACACACATTCCTCATCGCAGGCATAAAAGCAGTTCACAGAGAATCCGTTTGATTGAGTTTGATTACTGAACAAAATCTAATTATTTTAGATACACGTTCAGGCTTTTCTGGAGAGGCGTACTGAAGAGAAGAAATATTTGGTATACGTGAGTGCTGTTTGCCTGCTCAGGTTTGTTTATTCACATATATTTTGACAGTCCAGAATTTTAAATAATTGATACCAGCGTTCATTCTTCAGCATCAAAGAAACAAACCTAATTGCACGAGGTGCGGTGCTGACGTGCTCGTGCGTGCATGCCCTGTGTGCCCTGCACCTCCGGCGGTGCCTCTGCAGTGCCTTCTGTGTCAGACCGGACGGGCCTGTCGTGTCGTTTCGTGCCACATCGTGTCATGTCGTGCCATGTCACATCGTGCCGTGCCGTGCCGGCAGCTCCGCCACAAGCAAGGGAGCACGGCGAGGCGGTGCTGTCCCGCGTGCGGCTGTGCTGTGCTGGCAGGTGGGGAGCCGCTGAGCCTGGGCCTGCGAGCCTTTTAAAGCAGCTCTGAATAATTAGCAAATCCCTCCTTCTCATAAACAATTATCATCCTCTCCCAATTACCTACTCAATTATGAGCTACAAAGTCTCTCGCATTGAATTAAACCGTATGTTTTCCACAGGCACTTCTAGTAGGAACACTCCTGTCCGCCTGCTCCCCGGTGCACAAACTTTTTCTCCCCCAGCTCCCCCCTGACAGCCCTTCTCTCCTGCACCAAGCAGCAGCATGAAGCACCAAAACCCATCCCAGGAGGGCCGTATCCACCCGAGCTATGCTTAGCCAAGTCCTGAAACTCCAGCCCTCTCCTTCTTCCTTTTTCTTTCCCTTGCACTGGATGAATCAGGCGCTAACTTTGGGCGTTTTCTCCAGCTCAGTAGGCTGGCATGTCTCCGGGGCGCAGGGAAGGCAGAGATGATGCTGCAGGTCTCCGTCTCTGGACAGACTTCAACAATTACAATTATTAAGCATCAATATTGTGCCATCAAAACCCCCCATCCTTACATGTGGGCCTCGCTGAGGTCAGCATCGAGAAAGGGCAGGCTCTTCCCCTGTCAAGAACAACAGGAACAGCATGTTCTTTGGTCACTAACCCTTTTCTTTTCTCGGTAACCGTGAACGTTTATCATCCACCCGAGTCATTTCCCCTTGCCTTTCAAGAGAATTTTTCCGAGTAGCTGAGTACCGCTGTTGGGTGCTGTTGGGACATGAGGGCTGCCCGCCCCTTAAGGAAATTGCTATGTGATAATTAGGTGTAGAGCCCCTCAGATATACCCTGTTATCAAATACAAAAGCATTACTTATGCATTCTGCTGTGAGACCCATCATTAATTAGGAGTTTTACATATTAATTGCAACACAGAAAAAAAAAAAATGCAGTTTTCCTCTCTTTGTGAAGCACTGAGGAATGCCGAAGGTGCATGGCTGCACTGAGAAAAGCGGGGTGGAAATCTCTGGCCTTTGGGTACAGCGGTGGGACGATGGCCTCGGTGAGGCAATCCCGGGGCTGGCAGTGGGCAGGTGGTGTGCCTGGCAGCATGGGCACGGAGCCCACCCAGATCCCGGCACTGCCACGCTCCCCCTGGACCCTGCACCCCCTGCACGCTGCCTGCACCCTCACTGCAGCCGAGGCAGGCTGGTGCCCACACCTGAAGGCTATTGCCGAGGAGAAAACAAATCACACGGTATGTCAATAAGGGTTTGCACGGCATCATCTGTGCCAAAAAACTAACTCCATCTCCTCCACTTCAGTACGAATTAGAATTGATATGCAACTCCCCACTTCAGGTGGGCAATCCAAAGAAATTAACCTCAGGAGAAAATTGCTTTTTTCTGGCTTAACACATAGCTTATTATCATGTCAGGCAGAAGAGACAGTGGGGAAAATGCAAAATCACAGACATGATACAACAATGCATCCATACATTCCCAACTAAAGAACCATTTATTAGGAGAAATGTTTAAAATCAGAAGAGCAGAGTTCATTCTTTATGGCAGCAGGCAGAGACTAGCAGTCAATCCTGTGGGCTAATAAAAGGCTACAAAACTTCAGCCCAAAATAGTATGTCTAGGGGAGAAGATGTACTTACACTGCCAGTACTGACTTACAGACACGAGGCTGTTTTCTGCAAACACCCCAAAGCACTTTACAGACTTGGCAAAGTTTCCTGCATCAGGAAAAATAAGAATCAGAGTGAGTGAGTGCAGGTCACCTGATGACGAGTTGCAATTATGCAATCTGTTGGGATATCTATCACGATAAGCTTAATGCCACTGCTAACCAGGAGAAGGCTAACTAGCAAACAAGGCTTGCAGCAGGGCTCTGAGGCAGGCAGAGCTGAGGACATGGGATGAGTGGGGAGGAAGTTTGCTCTCCAAGGGCTCGAGGGGGGTTCCTCCCCCCACGCACACACCCAGCCTGAATCCAGACATTCCAACAGAAACCATTTCTGTGGTGTGTCCCTGGGAAAGGGATGGGGAACGTGGGTACAGGGATGTGCAGTGCTGTTAGGTGGTGCAGGAACAGTGCCCTGCCTGCCGCCAGAGAGGACAGGTCCAGGGTTGCACGCAGGCCATGGCGAGGGCAGGAAATCCACGGTGCTGCCCGCAGCAAGGGGACAAGCCCGCGGGCACAGAGGGAAGGTGAAAGGTGCCCGACCCACAGCCAACCAGGTTCCTGCAGCCCAGGCTGGCAGCAGGGCACAGCCAGAGGCGATGTCCCTGCTGTGCACGGCATCGCTCCTCGCAGTAATAAGCCACGGGTGTTTGGCTTTCCTAACAGCCTAAAAGGGAAAGCTTGACCTCCACGGTGCCGGCGGAGCTCGTTTATCCCCAAACATGTGTTGAGGGCTGGATACTGGCTAAACAAACTCGGCTCTCCTGTGGTTTGCCCGCCGGTAGGGCTGCAGGCACACGGTTGTTTCTTTCCGTAGGCACTTCAGCAAACGGAGCGAACAGCTCACCAGAGAAAAGTTGTCACATTCACTGATTCATCAACACTTCTCCGGCGGCAGCGGTACCTGTGCCATCTGTGTTGAGCACTTACAAAGAAACCTCTCTGCAACTGCCATACAAATCAGGGGCACCATCAAGGTCACCCTGAAGGGAATTTCGGGACACAGAGAAGATGTTCGGTGGCGCGGCGGTAAGCAATAACAGCATCCCCGCGCACGTCCTGCCGCATCCCCGCCTGCTCCGCCCCAGCCTGGAGCAGCCCGGGCCCCGCTGGGAAATGTGTATTATGCCTGGGTTAATTTACTGATTAATCTCTAGTCAGTGGTTTGTGCTTTCCCCAGATGGCCAATTAAAATTTACAACTGGCAGAGCAGTGCCCTGTTGGCAGGCTGCTGCGGGGCCGCGGCTGCAGGCAGCGACAGAAGGCGCGGGCCCGCTTTGCCTCTCCTCCCTTGCTGGTGGGGCAGGTTCGGGGTGCTGGCAGGCTCGGGGTGCTGGCAGTTTTGGGATGCTGGGCAGCACGACCCCCACCTGGCCCCAGGACAGGGCACCCCATGGCCAGGCACCCCAAGCACCCCGCTGCAGTCCCCGCGGGCACGTGGGACGCACACAGCTGGCTGCGCGAATCACACCGCAGCGTGTGGGGCTGGCAGTGAGGAATGCTGTGATGCGTACAACGGATGGCACACTTTTACAGCAGTAACGGAAGGAAAACAGAGAATTTTGTCATTTGGCATTCTGTACGGACGATGTTGGAGCATCCAGCTACATAAGCATAGCGCAAAGCAGAAACAGGCTATTGTGTGAGTCTTTGTTCAAAAGTTACTTTTGCATGGGAGTCACCTACGCTGGAAAACTCCAAAGCAAATTATTAATTGAGGCCAACTGATTTCCTGAAGAGACCAAACACAGCCATGATGATGGGTGATATATATCGCGACAATTTCCTATTTTCAATAACTGTCCTTACAGCTCAGAGCAACACTGAGAAATTTGTGAAGATATATTGTGAAAAAATGCTGCTTCTGCAAGTGCTTCCAGAAGATACCACAGTTCAGTATTTCAGAGCAAAATTTCCCTGCTGCTGCTTTTTTTTTTTTTTTTTTTTTTAAGAAGACTTCATGAATATTGATGGTAAACATAATAACAGCAATACTCAGGAGTATAGTCAACTCTTGCTGTACAATTCACATAATTCCCCTTAAATTAATGGCAGTTACATGTGTGCCCTGGATAAAGACTGCACCCCCATGGAAGCAATACTGAACCTTCAGCTCACTCTACAAGAACACAGCAAAATGCCCACTGCCTGTCAGACAGGCAGAACTGCAGCATCAGGCATCCTTGTAATTGTTTTGAATTTTCCTTTTTCTTTTTAAGGTTGAATTCTCTTATGTTGAATCGCATGTACTTTTATATGCCCCTGCTCCACGTAATCATTGCCTCTGTAAGGTAAGCACCTGAAAAAAAAACCGCTGTTGATTACATTCACAAACTCCCAGACAAACATCTTTTCCTCCCACCTCTTCAGCAAACCTCCCTGTAGGGCGAGGGCAGCCCCTGGATGCCAGCACCCCACCAGGACAGGGCAGGGGTGTGTGACCAGCCCTCCACCCAGCCCTGCGGGATCTGCATCCCTGGCGTCATTGTGCTCCCATAGCACGGCTGCCTGCTACGGGGACTGGGGTATTTCTTGATGCCCACAGTGTTTTCCCCAGTCTCACCCCACTGCGAGCTGCCCAGCTGCTGTTAGCTCGTCCATCAGGACGGCACTGGCATCACGAGGGCATCCTGGAGTCATCCTTCAGCACGGAGGCACTGTGGAATTGCACTCCCAGCACTGACTGTGGATGGTTCACCCCAAATGTCTGATTTTCAGTGTCTAATGACAGGAACCCCACCGCAGAGCTGCTCAGCTCATGCACTGAAAGACACAACGGCACTGAACGGGTTGCTGCTGGTGGGTAGCCTTTGTTAAAGATGTGTCTCGTCTTTCTCTCTGCCAAATTTCTTTTCACTTCTTATAAATCTTAATGGTAATTTTTTAAAATTTCTTAATTTTAGAGGCTTGTTGAACTGCAGTTGGCTAAATCCTGTATCACTATGTCTCTTCTCTTGTAGGATGAGAGCATAAGCACTCCAGCTGAAGTAAGTACACGTGAGAATCTCAGATCCACAGCCTCCTCTGAAATGAGCATTGTGACAATATTTTCCTCTGACCTGAGATCACTGGAACAGTGCTGGAAAACAACACAAAAGGGGGATGAACATGGTTCGTGTAAGCATTTGAGATTCGGTATCAGAAGACTTTTTGTACTGGGCTCCCTTTCCCAAGGCTCTCCAAGGAGTAAAGGCAGAACTACAATACACAAACATCCAAGAGCTGGAGTGGCAGCTGAGCAGCGCAGCCTGGGCTGCCACACTTCTACAGGTCCTGAAGGAAAAGCATGAGCCAAATTCCTAGGCTCTGCAGTACCTCTGGATTTTCCTTCTTGAGACAACACGCGCTGTGGTGACCAGGCCTTGGCAGTGAGGGGTTTCTGGCTGCGAGGTGCATCCAGGGTTTCTGCGTGATGCCCAGGCTTGGGGCCAGGCTGGTGTGCTCTGTGTCTGCACAGCTGTGGTGTGTGCTTTGCCACCCCTTAGCCAGAGAAGGCAACTTGCAGAGATGAAAAAGCACATTTTACTGCACACTAATGAGTTGGTTCAGAAGTGCTGTGCTTGTTCCAGTTTCCAACACCTTGGCATACAAACACATGCCCACACAGACCTGTGTCTGTCCCAGAGGCTGAGACCCAGCCCTGTGCTCCCAAGTGCTCCTGCAGAGAATGTCAGCAGGGGAATCGGGGCCGGGCACCACCACAGTGCCTGGTTTGAGGACTCCTTTGCCCTTGGGCTGGGCAGGGTGCTGGGGAGGTGGCAGCAGGGCTCGGGAGCCTGGCGGTGCTGCCTCTGCCTTGCCAGCCCCTCACCAAGCCCTGCCGCTGCCTGCGCCGTGCCTGCGCCTCCCGCTGCTGCAGTGTGCCCTCAATTAGCCTCTGTAATTGCGATGCGCTGGGTGAGGAAGCAGCCTGCTCCCTGCGAGCCCCCGCGAGCATGGCTATCACCCTCACAAAGCACCCAGTGAGGGCTGGAGTGTGGCTGACAGCAAACACTGTGCCAGGCATGTCCCTCAGGGGGGAGCGGAGCTTGGAAAAGCAGCAGTGGATTGCCACTGCCACAGTGTCCAGAGTGTGCAACGCTCCTCAAACTTAGTGCCACAAAACCACCTGGTAGACAGGTGCTTGACGCTTGAGATACAGATGGTCAAATGATATTAGGGGCTGAGGGGAGCTGGGAGGTCCCTGGGGACCTTGAGCACAGGGTGACCGACCCCACAGGCGACCTACCCTGCAGGCAGGAACAGGAGGAGAGCTGCTCTGGGTGCAGCTCCACTGCCAGCAGCTCCACTGCATCCAGCCCGGTGAGAGCAGTGTGAGAAGGCAGAAGTTCCACAGCAGGCAACCACGGAGTGGTTCAAAGACAAATGAACACCGGGAGCTGGAGTTGAGCAATAAAAAACAATGGGCTGAAATTCAAAACACTTTTGTTTTGTGGAGCATTCCTAGTGGTATCCCACGGGATGTGGTGGAAGCTGCATCCCCTGAATAGCTGAAACTGTGCTGAGTGGGGCACTTGTTCCATCTCTGAAGAGAACAAACCTGCATGGGCAAGGACAGCAGGAAAGCAGACCTAATAAGTCTATTCTCAGCTAATTTCTGACTGCGGGAGTTTCTGACTTCTCTGTTTGTAAGTGGTTTAGAAATGAGAAGAGGCTCCATGTGGTCCCAGCACCTGCTTCCCCGAAATTCTCACGGAAGAGGCAAAACTTCTGCATGCTGCAACCACTCCAACAGCAAGGTCTGGCTGAAATGGAGGGGCATTGGACGTGTCCTGTGAAATGCTGGATTGCATGGCCCATACGGTGCTTGGCTGTGGCCTTTCTGAAAGAACACTTGATGACATGACAGGAGCAGCACACGGGCAGCAGTGCCAGCACCGGTGTGCTCTTTGCTGTTGGACCTGATCCTGCCTGGCTCTGAAGATGAGGGAGGAAAGGGAGACAATACAACAAAACACAGGCCTTCTGTTGTCCTCTCATTGTCTCTTTAACACGGTGCAGCTTTCTGAGAGCCAGGAGGGAAGGATCAGTCAGTCCTGCAATAGGAGTGCCAGGACAGGCAGCTTCCCTCATTTCAGAGAACCATTCCTAGAAGAGGAGCAGAGCAGAGCCATGCCCTGCTTCACCCCAGGGAGCACCTCCAGCTTCAGCAGGACGGGCTGGGGCTGCCACCACGGGAGGATGCGCCTGGCCCGAGCCCCGGCTGCCTCGTGAATCACGGGCCCTTATTTTCCCCTTTCTCTTTACAGGTAAAGAAGATCAGTATTTTGGAAAAATCCAACACATGTTAATATCATGACCTGCATGGTTACTGTCAATAGAGATGGGCTGGTGATCTTTAAAAGGAGATTTTCTCAGGGTGAAGGACAAACATGACATTAGAGTCATCAAACTCCCTACCTGACAAGGACATATAAATTGTAAATGGTCGGGGGCACAGAGATCAGGTTGTCTTTCTTCCAGATGCTTCTCCGTCACAACAGGGATCTGCCACCTCTCATCTGCATCTCACTCAGTGCCAGCAGCAGGGAGAGGAACAATTCATGGCAAGTTGCACCCTGCTGCCCACCGCTGCCCACGGCTTCCAGGCACCAAAAGGGCAGGCTGGGCCTGACACACAGGTGGGCAGAGGGTGAAGACCGTAGCTGCAAGAGGCAAGGAGTCTTAGGGCCTGATCCTGTACCTATTCACACGTTAGGCACCCTCCTGGCCCCTGGTGAAGCTGGAATTCCTGAAAGAGAGGAAAATATTTTATTTATTTTTGTAACCTGTTCATTTATGTGCTTATTTAAGCACACGTTCAGTTGCATTCAACCAAGAACATTTAAATTTACCTTTTAAGAATTTCCTTCCAGAATAGCATAGTTGGAAAAATTTGGATTTTTGTAGTATCCCCGAGCAACCAGCCCGAGCAGCCCTGACAAGTTCAGCTCCGGCTGGGTTAGATTTATGTGCACAAGATTAAGTGACCCTTTCCTGAGAAGAAAGGAATCTACTAGGTAGGAAACAAAGAGAAAGCGAGGAGAGCAGGACTTTTATCATCCTGTTCTTACGCACTGTAAGCAGAGGCACGCGGTGCTGTGGAGAGAGGCAAAGCCAAAATGTGGAACAAGAGCAAAGCCTGCCCGTCCATCCTCCAGATGGTATGCAGGGGGGCAGCGAGCTCTGCACCAGGACCCCGTTGGCCATCCTGCACCTCACCATGCCCTGCAGGGGGGCCTCTCCTGCACCTCCCCGAGGAGATGTGCATCTGGGGGGGCTCACCTTTGGCCTCCAGGGCCAGGGACCTCCTCCCCCTGACACACCGGGAAGGGAAGGATCGTCCTGCCACAACGCTCAGGTTTGGTGAGGAATTAATCCGGGCTCCCAGCCCTCGCAGCAGTGAGCCAAATGTCTTTATCTGCCATGTAAATGCAATAAAAGGAAATACGCACAAGATTACAGAATTTACAGCCTTGAAAGGAACAAAATCGTATAAAGTGTCACTTCTATATAAAAATGTTGTCTCCGTCTTCAACATATGCAGCCCTCCCCACAAAAATGTGTATCTTATATAAGTCTTGTGGATGTCTCATGTGTATCTATGTGTATATATATATATATATATATATATATATATATACGTATTTTCTAAGGAATTACATCAAAGGACATTGTGGTCTTCATTCTCCCAGATCTGGCAACTTATCAATGCTATCCACATTTAATTAGTAGACATTTCTTTTCCGTGAGCATATTTACTTGAATTCCTTGTTCCTACGGCAACCCAGCGAGTGCTACAGCTCCAGGAACAGTCTAGACTAACCTAAAAAAGAATGGAGATTAAAGAGCAAGCTCAATATTAAGATTATGCTGCAAAGCCTGAGCTTGGTGAGAGCAGCATTACAAAGCAGGCTCCGATAAGACTCTTATTTCAAGGAGCCTATTTATAGCATTGCAGATTTGTATTTATTCAAGGGTACCTATAGTATACAGGCTGCGAGAGACGACTCATTTAGCACTAAGTTCTCAGTAATTGGCTATCAACTCAGGTAAGGGATTTATTTTTTTTTTTCCTAATAATTACAATCCATTTTCATTTTAAAATACCTACCAAGGGAATAGCTAAGCAATATTCACACCATTTCTATTTACAGATGCTCTCCTTGCTGATGTAGTTGTAGTTTTAAAGCATACAAAATATCTAAATTATCTAATGGCATTGCAGCTGTTCAGAACAGAAAATATTCTTTAAAAGAAGACACACATTACCACTTCCTATTTACAATCTTACCATTCGGTTTCCTTACCTAGTGTGAGTGATGAATACAGCTATAAGAAGAATGATACAAGATAAATATACAGCACTTAAGTCCTTTTGTCATTTCCTTTCTTTTTTCTTTTTTTTTTTTTTTTAAAGTTTTTAAATGCCCCTTCTTTTAGATTCAGAAAGGAAAACGAAGAATAAATTTAAAAAAGAGAAAAGGGCCACTTATCAGTTACAGAGAAAACCATCTCATTATCTCATTTAAAGATTTTTATTATATGTGGTATTCTGATTCTTTTAAGTAAAAAAAGTGCATTCTAACTAGTCTCATGTCTTTTGTTTTAAACCCTCTTTGCACAATTTAATTTCAGACAAAATAGATCTGTTACAAGATACCTACAAACAGTTAAAGAAATTCTTACACAGAGACCCAAAATATATTACGGACTTCAGAGGTTAAAATTTATATATATATTTTTATGGGTGAAAGTTTAAGGCATTCATAGGGGAAGATCTCTCCAATCAGCATAATAAGGACAAAGATGTTAGGAAGCCTCTAAATTACCTGGTGTGGAGGAAGGAAGTGAAACTCTTCCCACCTGACCTTTCAGCACTGTTTTATTAACTCTAGGTTGCAAGCAACAAGTTTAACCGAGGGGTTTCTAGGTGGTGGCTGCCTTTGTGTTCAGACTTCCAGTGTAGAAAATGTTTTAGTGTCAGTCATCCGATTTGGAGACGTCTGCACCAAACTCTCATTGTGCTTGAGCTTAGCTTTTGTCTCCCTTTCACGACTGGTCCTCTCTTTGTGTCAGAGCAAAACATTTAAATCACACCACTCTAACACGTACCTTGCCGGCACATATGGAGCTGCGAAGCCATCAGAAAAGCAGGTGTGAAATATCCCTTTGGTAAGCAATCACTGGGAGGTAATTGACTGTATTTATCCTTTTAATGCCATGAGTTTAGAGTCAAAAAAACACTACTTTTACAAAAATAACTTTCAGGTGCAATCAACTAATGCAAACACATTCAGAAATCTTTTAACTCCCTTTTGCTTGCAAAGCAATGGGAGATAAGAGATTGTATTTCTTATGCATTATTGCCAGCTTCCAAAGCTTTAGTTTCCCTGCAAATATTAGCCATCAAATGAATTAATTAATCTCCACAACCCAACAATGGCGCGCTTTCCTCTGTAGTCTGTGACCTGAACCCAGCAATCCTGTGTGTCCTCCTGCGCTTGTCTGAAGTGCGTTTTAATACCAAAGAACACAACAACTTAAATGCCATTCCCTGGTTTTATGAAAAAGCAATATCAGAGAGTAAATAGGGCAAATACCAACAAGGAGGGACACACAAGTTGAATCGAACAATAAATTCAAATAATATCACTAAATCGAAGAGGAGAAGCAGTGTCGGTAAGCTCCTTTCTCCCAGTGAGTTTTCTGGAAAGTCTGGGAGCCAAGCAAAGGTCTGAGCACCCCGCTCTCCTTCTGCTTTCACAACAATCAGGACTGGACTGAACCTCTTCAAATAATTCTTCAAACAGAGATAAAGCATAAAAGAGAGAGAGAAAAAAAAATCATAGCATATTCTTTTGCAAGCGGTAATAAGCTTACACTTGCAATAGACTTGTTAAATAATTAGAGTTAAATTACCTCCTCTCCCACCACCACCCTTCTCAGCTTTTCACTTTGAAGTCACAGTTTAGTGGAGAGGAATCAGTGAAGGAACACACGGGAGAGGGCCGGCTGGACCACCAGCCCTCACTCACGATGGGTTTGTGCCCTGGTGGCTGCATGCATGGCCGTGGAGCGCTGCAACTCACCCACAGCCACCCCAGCTCCCGGGCACAGCTCCACACGGGCACACGGCTGTACCTGGCCCTGCCCCAGGCCCCGCACACGCGTGACACACGCACACCCTGCACACGCATGCACACGCACCCCTGGCCCCGGCTCTGAAACAGAAGGCACAGAAAAAGGAATTGAGATTTGCAGATCTGATAATGAGCCAGTTAATGACATAAATGATACCTCAAGAACCTCACTAAACCATCCAGGTCCTACAATTTAATCTGTAATAAATACTCCTGCATCATTGCGAGATGGCTGCTCATAATGGCAAATGAAATATGCTGGTATGATAGGTACAATAAATCTGGATTTTCCTATGGTTCCCTCAGGCTAGAACAATATGTAACCAGAGTGCGCACTGTCAGGATGAGCAGATCTCAAAGCCATCATAAAATCTAAATGGGGACTAATTAGGAGGCCCTTCCCTTCTAGAGTTACTATTTCTATTGACATTTTCCATGCATGAGCCCCTCCATAACATCATAAGTCACCAAGATAAGAACTCCCTAGATTATAGGGAAAAAGCTTTAATGGAGAAGTTGAACTCAAAGGCGATGCATAAATTTTCCTTCTGATACCACGGGAAGTCTGTGTTCAGTACTTTCTTTACAAACTTTCCTCCCTGGCCCCGGCTGTGGCTGCACCACCCCCCAGTGCCCCGGGAGGTGCTGCTGTGGTTGGGGTCACCAGCACCCCCAGGGCCCTTGGGTGCTGAGCTGCAGAGGGACAGGCTGCTGTGGGCGGGGGGCACACACCAGCCCTGCTCCAGCCCCGGACCCTACACCGGGGGTTTGGAGCACCAGGGACTCCCCCTGGCTGGGTGGAAGACACACGCCGCAGAAAGCAAGATTTATTAGCTGTTTACAGCAGACTTTACGTTCAATTTTCCCTTGTCACATTCGCACAAAGTAATTGCCCTTGTGTGTACGTGCATATTCCTGTTTGCTGAAGGCGTGGGCACGTGTCCTTGCCTGCCTCCCTGACGAATTGCCTCAGGCCCAGCCTCCAGCCGGGGGATTTAGGAACCATCCTGCCACTGCCATGCCCTAACCCATGTAAATAACATGTGCGGGGTCTCCGTCCCTCATTACGACCACTGTGATCTGGCAGGGAGAAAAGCACACAGGGAGTAGGAGAGGGCTCTCATGGTACATGCTTTTCCCCAGAGCACCCTCGGAGGGCGCGGGGCTTCGTGCTTTGCCTCCTTGGCCAGCACAGACCGCTCCCACCCCTCACCCAGAATTGTGACAAGGCTGGCCGTACGCTTCAGGAACATTCATTAACACTGAGCTGAAATGTCTGCAGCACTTTGGCAGTCTCTGGACTGGGGGACAAACGTTTTCCCTCTAAAGGACCCGCGGGAGCACAAGCAGAGCGTGGCTGGCGGAGTCCTGCACAGACCCGAGCACACAGCAGTGCAGTACGGGCAGATAACGCTCAGCAAACCACGTCCAGGAGTGTGCCCTGCTCCTGCTCAGGGTCACCCCCTTGGGAGCTGAATGCGTTTTATTCTGCATTATGATTTGCTTTCTCACCCTAAAGGAGAATTGGCAAGGGGCCTTCAAACCTGCCAGGAGCGAGCGCACCTCAGCCTTTGGCACACTGTCCTGGGATGCTCAGCGCCCCGTGCCCCTTCTGCCACTGCACAGGGACATGGCACAGAGAGCCTGCTTGGCATGGGAAGGGACAGCCTGGGCCTCTCAGCAGCGGTGGAACTGGCCCAGGGTTGGGGAGATCATGGAATACCCTGAGTTGGAAGGGACCCACAAAGATCATTGAGTTCAAATCCTCGGTCCCCAAAGGCCACCTCCCCACAAAAAAAAATAAATAATGATAATAATAATAATAATCAGATCATGTGTTTGAGAACATTGTCCAAATGCTTCTTGAATTCCAGCTAGCTTGATGCAGTGACCACTGCCCTGGGGAGCCTGTCCCAGTGCCCCAGTATTTGGTATCAGCCTCCATGAATCAGCTGCTCAGGAAAATCGGGTTAAAATTTCATGTTTTTCAGAGGGGTTGGTTTTGGAATTCTTCCACTTGGGCCTGGTAAATTTTGACTCATTAGAGGTTAGATTTTCTAATCTCTTTCCTTTACTTAATTTTTAGAATGAATGAATTTCATTTCACTGTGATGTTGCCACTACTTTTTTTAATGGAAAGCAGTTTTCATCTGATGACATGCTCATAGCAGCAGGAGTAGCACAGAATTATTGGTGCAATTCATTTGTACCCGTAATCAATAAGGTGCTTGAGCAAATTCAGTAATTCAAACTGACTGTACAATTAGGATATATTTAACAACTCAAAATCTGTGTGCTGGGCAGCTCTGAAAGCTGCTAAGGGCACTGGGGGTGCTGGAGGTGCAGTCGGGCACCCCCTGCCACCACGGCCACTGCCTCGGTGCCACCTGGGGCATCAGCTTCTGCCTTGCCACCTGCTCTGCATTTACACAAGGCTGGTGCAGTTTTGGTATGCAGAAACCAGAGCTGTGATTTGCTTTTTACGGCTGTCCATTTCTGTGAATTAGGATAAAAACAGAGGAATGCGGTGTGTGCCAAGCATGTCATCGACGACTTATTCTTCCATAGCCTCAAAAAATATATTAAGAAAGAATCTGTATGAGCTTCTACAAATATTTTCCCCTTCGCATAAAAAAATAAAAAATAAAATAATTAAAAAATACCCTGAGAAAAAATTGTAGCGAGGTGACTTGCATTGTATAGAATACATAATGGCTCCTACCTTTGATGACATTTATCTTTACTCATGAGGGAAGACCTAATAATATGAATTATCAGGTCCCTCCTCACTCATGAAGAATAATGTCATAAAGGACCCACGCCATCATACATTCAGTGTGGTCTGTACTAATCCTTCTATTGTTAGAGCAGGCTGATATCTCATGTTTTCATTGTTTTCATGCTATAAAGTAAGCGTGCATGGAGGGGTGTTAAAAATGCAATTCTGCCAGAGTTTCGACCTGATTGAAATGCTGGAGTTTTCACATGTAATTATCTTTGATCTTCGAATGCACATTATATTTTTGAAAATTACTGACATAGGTAAACAAGCATTTTCTCAAAAACAGCATTCCTGAAGGATGAGTCTAAATACCCTTTTCTCAACTTTGTGTTTACACAGAGTTATACAGGGGAAATGAGCCTTCAGAGAATTATTAGAGGGCAAACGAGAAGCAGCCAAGTTTATGAAAAAATAGCACAAAAATGACTGAGAGGATAGAGATCTATATCCTAAGTCAACTCCAGTTCCATTTCATTTTTTTACAGGAAAATCATTGGTGGGTGCGATTCGCTCTGTATTTTCTACCGAGGCTTGGCTGAGGAGAGGAGCAGACCCTCCATTTCCCAAAAAGCACCAGCAGGGTCCCACTGCTCCGCTGCCTTCTGCTTGGGGTGCTGCTGCATGGGCATGAGAACAGTCCCGTGGGGCTGAGCCCTTTGTGGCTGCTCCTGGCACCCTCTGATCCCAGGGCTGGGGGAGTCCCCACCACCCGAGGAGGGTTCCCCAGTCTCAGGCAGGGAGCCAGGATGGGGATGCTTGGGCATGCAGACCGGCTGCAGAGCAGCAGGAGAAAGGCTGCACATCAGGCTCAAATTCAGATCATTTTTACAGGAGGGTGGTGGAAAATGAATGCCTCGTTCTCATAACTCTCCCTTTAATGAGTATATTGTTTTATCTGCTCATCGCTTTCTAAATACACTTATAGTTAGGCAAGTGGTTAAATTACTGCCAAACACAGCATATTAGCTTGCCAGGACCGTATTTCAATCATTTGTGCTATCGCTAATGTAAGTACTGGGAACAGTTTAGATCTACACACAGACACACTTTTATTGTACCGCCAGGGAAGGGGATTTCCATTATGCAGCAGCGGGACCTCACCTGATCGCAGGCATGGACCCAGCCAAGCTTCAGCTGAAGGATTCCACTGAGGCATCAGAAACTGCTTTGTGTACGTTTCCTAAGAGTCTGTGTAGTGTAACAAAGCAAGGTGCAACGTGGATCAAAGAGCTGGAGGGGAATGGCACTGAGAGAAGGGGGATGTAGCTCACTACCTGCCCCATCGCTGGCAGCGCACCCGGGGCACTGCACCTGTGGGGTGTTCTCATCGGCACATGTGGGGAGGACAAGCTTTTCCCCTTCAACACCATCAGCAGGGAGGCAATATGTGTGTTCAAGGCTGCTCGCATATGCTGCATCCACAAGCACCATCCCCTATACGTGGTGCCCCCCTGTCCGTGCAGAGCTCGGGGCCAGCCGTGCAGCCTGGGGGCTGCCACCCACAGAGCACCCCCTCGGTGGCCTGGCAGCAAGCACAGTCTGTTTATCTCACGCTTCTCCTCTGAGGATTTTGAAGAGGCTCTCAAAAAATGGTATTCGTAATTGCATACGAGATTTCCACGGTGGAGGCAGAGCTATTTTTCCAAAGTTGTGCTCAGATACTTTGAAATGACAGTGCATAAATACCAAAGATAAACACCCACTAGCTTTCCACTGAAAGGGTGTGAATTCAGGGAAACAGAAAATAAATGTATTTAGGATTAAATGCAACACGAGTTCTTGGTCAAATAGCTGTTGGGTTTAAAGGGATCTGCAACTGCTCACTGGAAGGTGCAGCAGCCAGGAGCAGCGCTTTGCTCTCACACCGACCGGCCCGCCAGTAGGGCAGCACGGCTGCTCAGGCCTCTTGCTTAGGTATTGCAGCCATCAGCTCGTATTATACAAATGAGGACGAGCAGGTTTGTTCACCAGAGGGAAGCCATTCAAAGCCCAACAAAATAAATAGGAAAATTCATGAGCCATTTCCCCTTCCATAATTTCCTTCTGGTTTGAGTCTGGTTGCTCCCGAGGCAAGCGAAGGGCCCACATGTGGTGCAGGGCGGCTGGGGGAGCCGAGCAGCAGGGCGAGCTGGCATAGGGTGGGCTCACACCATGCCCTGTGGTCCCTGAGGGGCTCGGGCTGCCCTTGGAGCTGTGCCGCTGGCTGCCAGCCCCCTACCTGGGGCTCAGCCTGGCCCTGTCCCCGGAGCAATCCCCTGCCAGCCCCACAACACCGGCTAGGCCTTGCTAAGGAAGAGTGATTTATCAACAGATATAAATCAAAATGACTGTTTAGCAGCACTGATTAGCTTGAAATGAGTACTTCTGGCGGCACAACAGCTTCTAAACATGACATATCTATCTCGGCTACCATGGCATGGCACATCTCATTTAGTCAGCGTGCCCATTTGTATGTGCCCTTCAATGTCTCCAAAGGTTTAAAACGGGGGAAGAAAAGAATTTTATCTCATACTGAGGATAATCCTATTTCACATGCACCAAATCTATAATCCAGCGAGTGTGATTCAAGATCACAGCACACATTCCTGCGGACACAGGAGTGCATCATCTCACACCTGAGGCTATGCAAAGCCAGCACCTACCAGGGCAGCTGACCGGGCATGGCTGGCCTTGTGCTGCCGCAGGTGCCACCGCGCTCCTCTGTCCTTCCTGAAGAGTAACTAACCAAATGAACTCACTGCACAGTTGCACTGAAAAGCAAAAGCATGAATCCTGAAGGGGTGGAGCAGAAACAAAGGGGTCACTGCCTAAAAACGCTGCTGGTGCTGAGTGAAGCGTGTGGTGCTGGGATGTTGGGTGCCTGGGCACTATTACCAGTGCATGGAGCAGCAGCACCCGGCCAGGTCTCTGCTCCAGCCTCCTGGCAGGTGGGAGCACCTGGGCTGGCCCCCAGGGAAAGACCAGCAGAGACCCCCCCTAAAGCACAACGCAATTGGAAACAAGTGGGGAAATCGGTGTTGCTTAGCAATTTGCTACAGCATGCTCAAGTACTGGGGAGCAGGCAAAAGCATTGTCAGTAGTTCCAACATTATTATCAGTACCATTTAAAGAGTATCCCAGATGTGCAGGGCACTTTACAGACAAAAATAATTGATGGTCCTCACCCCAAAGTTGAGATAGCACAAGATGAAGGCACCGCCAGCAATGGGCAAGGGCTGCAGAGGGACAGCGAGGAGGAATGGGCAGCACACAGAAGGTGGCTGGCTGCACCTATTGCCACGTTCCAGTTTGCACTTGACCCTGTCCCAGCTGAAGCCATGGGAATTTTTTTCTCCAATTTTATTTGAACACACGATAGCAATGAGCAGGTGCTGGTTTACAGCATTTTGTATCTCGCTACCCAAAGCTGCCAAAGTGCAGGCACGGCTGCAGTGTGCGGTGCTGCTCTGAGCCGGCAGGCCCTGCCACCGATGTGCACCTAATTACTTTGTTACCCGAGTGGCTGGCAAGTTCTGCCGCTCTCTGTAGGAACGGTGACATGTTCTGAAGGACTAATTAATGGCTCTTGTATTTTGGGATCACCTATTGTGTGAGGGTGTCCTTCTGCAGGCCAGCCGTGCGTGCTGAGACCAGTACCAGCTGCTCGTTGGAAGGGGTGGACTTTTACCTCCTTGAGTGGACAAATCTGAATGAATTACTTTAACAGTGCTTTAGTATTTATGGTACAAAAGTGGTCTTGAATATTAACAGCACAATACACCTTTAAATGCAGTGCATCAGGGGAAGCCAGGCACTTCTCCCTGACGGCCCTGTCTCTTTGAGGTGTGTTGCAGAGCTGCGGCGAGGTCTGGGCCAAGCATCCCAGAGCCTGTCCCAAAGCTCTCAGGGGCTGGGGCAGCGCGGGTGAGGGTGCTGCAGACATCTGCCTGCGGACATCGCCCCTCAGCCCACCGCAGGGTGAGAGCAGCCCAGCACGGTGGGAACTGACGAGCCCACCGGGGTTGCAATAGGGTTAGCGACACAAAGGCAGCATCCTGGGATCTCTGGGGCTTGTACACCGGCCTTATGGCTCTTTGGGGCTCTGCAGTCTGCATGTCGATGCTTTGCCACAAAAGGAATAAACATACCATTGTATTAGAGCAGGCAAGGTAGTAAATCACTGAACTCCTTTAAGTGTCTCCAAGATTGGGACCCAAAAATACAATGCAAGCTTGATCCAGAACACATTTGAGATAACGGAGAGCTTCCTACAGCTTTTATTGAGTTCTGGACTGGCTCCCAGGTCGTTGTTGTGCTGTTTTGTGAAATTACTGAGATTTATGTCTGGCTTTTTAATACCAACCTGACAAAAAAAAAAAAAAAAAAGACCCGCCTTTGCTCAGCTCTGTGTCTGATGACCGCTGCTCCCCAACCAAAGATTTTAATTTTTTATCCTGTTCATTTTTTTCCCTTTGCACAGATATTTTTTCTAATTTGGTGATCTCAGCAAGATGTTTTGGATGCACTTGACAGAGCATAATGTATCACCTGTCGAAAGACCCTGTTTTTTAAGAAGTTAGGAAATTACTGGTGTAATCAGGCAGTAAACACTTGTCCGGGGCCGGGGAGCCGCTCGTTGCTCTCGGGTGGTCTGGGAGCCCGTCCTCCCCGAGCCCGCGCGAGGGCAGGGACCGCGCTCTGGGTGCTGACGGGAGCCTGACAAGCGGTTTATAAACCAGGCCTGCCCTGCTGCTTGGAGAAGCTTTATAACTGATTGTTTTAATACCAAAGTGACACCAAAGGGGGGTCAAGTAAATAAATATGCATGCCTCACCAGTTCAAAATAATAAAATTCCAATGTGTGCAAGCCTGCTTGTTGAACATATGTTTGCGGCACGGCTAAGCCATCTGGCTCAATGTCAAGCATTTACACCAACTGCAGTCTTACACTACCTGACAGCAGAAAAGCTTTATTCCCTTGGTGTTTGGGCACAAATGGAGAAATATTATTGAAATGATTATCTGCATCAAGACTCAGATTTGGTTTGACATTTAGCTGGCTCTGTTTAATCCAAAGGGTTGTCTGAATGAATAAAGAGAAGGGTTCCTCCAGAAGATGCTGCAAGCAGCCAGGGAAAGCCAAATGATTAATGAGACTGAAAGGCTGGGTGGACCCTGCCCACCTCCACCCAGACCTCGGTGCCAAGAACTGCATATGAAATTAGTCTGAGGCTTTCTGCAGCTTGTCAGGAGGATGCTCGCGACCGGAGGGGCTCTATTTTTGGACCTTAAGAAAACAAAAGAAATAGCCACGGTGCCTCAAGCCGGGAAGGAAAGCTCTGTGTTCTAATTAAAAACAATCTCTGCAAAGTCGTAGGTCATCATCATCACACCTCGGCTGAGTGAGATGCACCCAGGGCCTGCCTCCCTCTGCCCCTGCCACCCAGGGAGATGGGGAGGTGGTTGGCAGAGGAGCTGGCATGGGGGGCAGTGTGCCCCTTGCGTGCCACCAGCATGCCCCCTGCATGATGCACACCCCGGCCCCTCGCACCACAGCTTCCAAGTGCTAGCAACACGAAGGCTGCCAGTGGCTATCCTGTGGGGAGCACGGTTTTGTTCCAGGCAGGGTTGCCCAGTTCTTCTCTAACATGGGAGTGGAGAAGAAGAAAGAAAAAAAAAAGCAACTGAGAAGTTTTGAACGAGTCAATAAAAAAGAGTGTGAGCAGGATTTGTTTGAAGTCAAGGGGTTGCTGAAGGCTCAGTCTGACAAAGACAAATTTATCTGAGAAATCAGACATGCTATATTTTAAAATAAAATAGGATGGAGCTGCAAAGCACAAGATGATGATCAGCGTTATGGTCCAGAAAGTAGTTCTCCTTGGGAGTACTAGAGCGAAAACTCCTTCCCCCTTCCCACAGGAGAATGTACTGTACTGCTTTTTTTCCTTTTTCTTTATATTTCCACTTCTGATTGCTGATTTGGATTTAAAATTAATTTGGTGATTTGAGTTTAATAAGAATGTTAGACATGATTTCCTTCTCACTCTTACTTTTAATTAACTTTTTAATTGAGATTTAAATGAATTCTAATGAACAGAATTGGTACCCTAATTGATTTGTTGCAGCAGCATAGTGAGGGATCAGTATGCTGGCAGCATTTTGATATATTACTCTGTGATGTCAAACAGTTTGCAGGTTAATTTTTTGGCAGAGGTTACTTAATGTCAGCAGAAAACAATAATTTATTTTTGATTTATTAGTAAACAGTTCCTCGGAAGTGAATGGTCTATGATTTTTAAACAAACTCATGTTTATGCACAGCTGCCTTTGCCACCTATTAATGTCTCATTAGAAACTTGTTCTGGGTGTTTGTATGAGAACGAACAGGTTTCACCCAGATGTGCCCAGAGACAAACAGGTATGAGATGATTAGTAGTGCAGTCACAGGCAGGCGGGGTAGATGGAGTCTATGTACAGTCGGAAGGAGGGTTTCAGCAGCAGCTTTGGTTTTCCTGAGATATTGGGATCTTAAAAACCTTTGTCCCACAAATGACTTGACGAGAATTTTAGTTCTTAGTGGATAACCCTCTCATGCTTTTCTCAGATAAATCCCTGTGAAAATACATTCTTATATCAAGTTAAGGACAATGAGCAGAGGAGGACACGCACTGTGACAGAGCTGAGCATGGGCTATAATTCCTAACTGCACGAATTATGTGTTTTCCCCTATTATGATCCAGACAGGCAAACTGAATATTTTTGAAAGAAAATGACCAACGCATGATTAATTGCAAGCTCGCAGATTTTGCAGCTTCAAGAGTAAATCAACTGCTAAGAAGTGCTAGCTTGCTAAAATATAAACTAATTTTAGTCTCCAGATATTAAAACATAATCTATCTTCTTCCTCCACCGGGGAAGCTAATTAGAAACCATGACTGGCACAAGGGGAAGAAGCTGAGAAAACTGGGGTTAGGTCCCCCGGTCTGAGCAGAGCCTGGCCAATTTCATCTACACGTTCCAAAGCAGGTGATGGCACAAAACCACGTCTGGGCACTGGCGTCCCCCACATGAGCAGGGACAGGCACGAGGGCTGTCCCTGGCAGGGGATGGCTGCTCCAGGATGGGTTATTTCTCCCGGATCCCCCCCCTGCTGCCTGGGAGCTACCTTCTCCCCAGGCTCCAGCCTCTATTCCTGCCTCAGAAAATATCTGCACCCAGCTCAAAGGGCTCAATTTTCCTCTTGTCCTAGGTGTAAATCAGAATGATGTTGGACCTCTATTGGTGTAAATGCAAAGCTTTAGAGAAATTACTGCAGTCAGAGGATAAAGCAGGATGTATGGAAAAGGAGAATGGGGACAGTGCGAGAAAATAGGATGGAAGAGAGAAATATCACCCACAGCGTCCAAAATGGTTTGAAATATAAGATGCTACAAAACTTAAAGAATCGAGTTTAAAAGTTTCAATCTATGGTTTGTAAGTAATTTATGTGAAAATAATACTCAGAGACTTGCACTTTTTTTTCCAAAATACCAAGCAGTTAGCTGGTGAGAGCCACCCCTGGAGAAGAGTAAAAGCTGCATTCCCCGGCGGGCGCTGGTCCTCGTCCAGGAGATGCAAGCAGAAGGCTGACCCTGCTCCCCAGATCGAGGACAGTGTAACAACACTGATGTTCTAGAGGATAACAAATCTCTTAATTATGTGCTTTCAATATATGAGCAAAGTATAAAAAATGCTATGTAGCCCTTCGGTACCCCTGGGTGCAGTGCTGTGCATCCGAGCGAGGTGGGGGCAGTGCAGCTCTTGGGGGTAGGCTTTATCCTCATTCTTCGTCCACCCGGCCAGAGGACATGGGGGCTCTGTGGGGCTCTGCCCCCTGGACAATCTGGGCTTTCTTAGGGTTCTGACCTCCATGGGACAGGGGGAGGATAAGTTCACACCCAGCAGAGTCCCACACTTTGGAGACGCGAAATTTTCAAATCACCCCCAGCAGCTCCTTATGTCTTGTGTTATCTAAATAGAATAAATTGGCAAGTTGAAGGAGGAATGAAAATTGTTGATATCCCTTTTCGTTTCTCTCCCAGATACTGTGATTTTTCAAACATAAAATAATGAAATTCATAATTTGCCTCAATATGTTCCATTTGGAGTATTTCATACATCACAAACTTGAGATTAAGGAGAGAGCCTTTCTCAAATGCAGCTTAATTTTGTTTTCAACTTCTTAAGCTTCTGTTAACACCTTTTCTGTAATCAGTACAGTATCTTTTGAGTTAATTAGTTCTGGAAAAGAATTACTAGTATAATTTGTGGTGGGACCTGCCCCCCCTTTCATTCACCAGACAGAACAGCATCTGATTTAGATAAAAAGAACCACTGGAGGCTTCTTTAGTGAAGAGAGATGGTTAGATATGAGCTCAGATACATCTTCAAACCATTTATCCCTCCTTCATCTGTGTAAGTGGGGAGAGCTCAGGTTTAGCTGGCATGAAGCATACATCTTAATAACCGTCGCAGAGTTTCCTTCTGAATTGTTGAGGTTCTGAAACTGAGCTCAGTTTTGGGCTGTCCACAGATCTGCATGGGGCTTAAATATTTAAAAATAATTCTGTGTGTCATTGGTTTGCTGAAGAAGGCTGGGTGTTAGCAAAGCCAGCAGCCCCACACTGCACCTTCACCCTTCAATTTCAGTGGCTAAAGAATCGGTCCTGAGTGAATGACATCCACCGGTCTTATCAAATTCTCCATGTGTCCACGTACACCAGTATATTTTAACATACAAGAACTGTCCCCGTTGAACTTTCACAACATCTCTTTGACTCACTGTCAAGCTCAATAACATCAGAGATCAATCGGAAGTGCATACATTTACCTTCAAAGAGGCCCAAAAGCTAACATGTAAGATGATGAGCATCCCGTTCTGAAGCGTTTCATCTCTTAGCAGGGAACAGAAGGGCCAGTTAGGATCTCCTGCGCCTCCCATGCTGATGAGAGCCCGGAGATGAAGCTCTGATGTTTGGCACAGGTTGCTGATGCCAGCGCTGTAAGGACGGGGCTGGGGCTGGCAGCAGGCGGCAGGAGCAGGCTGGGGCAGCCAGGTTTTGGCAGGCTCCTGGCATGTCCTGAGGCTGTAGGGGAGCAGCCGGTGTGCTCCCGGTGGGCTAGCAGCTCTGGGACCCACCGGCGGCCACCAGTGCCCCTCGTGCATGCTTGCCTGGCTCTAAGACATAGCAGAAATGTGATGGTATTGGCTTCCAATGCTAATACTTTGAATTAAAATGATTAATTAAGTCTCCATGGAAACCATTTATGTAAAAAATAAATTTCCCTCTCCGTTTTTCACTATAAAGCCTAGATACAGCCGTGCTTAATCTTTCCTTTTCTACAGAGCTGGTGTTTCTAAGTGTGGTTACACTCAACTTTCCTCCTTTGAATGGAAGGAGGTTTATTCATAATTTGCAATACTCAGGGAAAAGCCTGGGTATTTGGCAAGATACACAATGCAGTTGACTCTGACTTAGTTAAATGGTTATGCTGAATTAGCGAATAAGCTGAGAAAGTTTGCAACAACTGAAATAAATAACTCTGTATGAAAACTGGCTACTGGCTGTGTTAATGGAAACAATTTTGTTGACCCATAATTGAAAGTAACGATCTTATGTTTTCTTACACCATTGTCTAAGTTTTCAGCACCCTTATATTTTCTGAAATGTTATTGACAATGAATAATGGAGTATACAGATCAGAGCTTGCTTCGGTTTTCAGCCTGAATCACTGGTGCTTTCTTAACTTGTAAGGGTCAGGGCTCTGCTGATGTTCATGGTATAGGGTCAGAGACAAGAAAATGATGAGCAAAAGGAGAAACATCCTCTGAATTCTTGCTGCCCCTTGAGGTAATATGATTTGTTAGAAAGAATGCAACAGCGAAAGCTTGTTCTGCATCCATTCCCTGCAGGGGGGATGCAGCCCGTGCTGAGGGGCAGCTCTGCTCGGAGGCAGGTCTGGGGTTTGGGCACCACATGCCTGCCCCACTGCATCCCTCCTACTCCTCCAGGGGACCTGTGCGTTGGGATCTGCATTTCTGACCTCAGGCTGTGGATGGCCATACTGCTCTGCAAAGTCCATCGAGCACAACAACTCCATCTCTGTAGGTCCAATAGGTTTTACCTATTTATTTATTGGAAGCTACCTGTTGTGTTTCTATTGTCTGCTCCTCTGTTTGTTTGTTTGTTTGTTTGTTTGTTTTTCAGGCTGCTTTTAAGGCTGGATTATTTTGTAGGATGGGCTGGGGTAGTTTCTTTTTGTTGTTCTGTTATTTGTTGTTGTTGTTGGTTTGGTTTGGTTTGGTTTGTTTGTTTTTTTTTGTATATTTGATCTTCTTTAATTTTAAAATAGGCACACTCCACATGTGCTCTTGCAGCTCACTGCTTCATTAGCCAAAGTGTATCTTCTGTGACTAGATCCGTCCTATTAGCACCTAAAGTTTGTTTAACAAAGGGCTATCGCAATTTAACTACCATGTTCCAAATGGTACTGCTGCATCTTCCATGGTCCTATTTCAGCACTAAATGCATTAGTAGAGTATTTAAATATGAGAGTCTGTGATAGAGCCCTTTCATTCTCAGCAAAAGGCTTACCTTTCTGCTAGCTTTTTCGCTGGCAAACAGCTAAAGAAAACCATGACCAGCAGTCAAGTGACTTGCCTGGCTTTCCTTCGAGCTTCCTGGGACAGAGGCATCCCACCTCCCACTGTAGTGGCCGTGGGGGGTTCCTTGTCCCTGTGCTGCTGTACTGGCTCTGGTGCGGGCGCAGTGCTGGGTGGGCAGCCGGCGCTCCCCACGCAGGGTGTACGTGACCTCCACACCAGCCCACTCATCCCAGCATGGAGCGTGATCATTAGAGAGGTGTTATTTAATTTATTTTTTACATACTGCAGTTAATTGCACCGTCTCTGATTGTGCTGATCATTTCTGCTCCCCCTCAGCCCAGTAATCAACACTTACTTGCAGGTCTTGCGGCAATGCCAACACACAGGACATGGCAACTCGATACGCTCCTGGTGTGAAGCCAATTCAGGCAGCTCTGGGATTTTCCTCGTGGATTCCTGTTCCCGATAAAGGAATCTGGTGTTTTCATTTGTCCGATGTAGAGTGGTGGCCGAGTCCCTGCCCAGCTCCTGGTGGCCGTCACCACCTGCACCTGCCCGGGCTGGGGCTGCGGCCACGTGCCTGGGGCTGCCAAGGGCTCAGAGGCAGCCTGGGGGCTTTTCCCATGGGGAGCTCAGCCCAAAAGGGTGGGCGCCTGCAAGGGCTGCAGACAGGAAGCAAATGACCTGAAGCATTTATGTCTCTCCTGTCCTCACATTGCTCCTGTCCCGCTGTGTCCCCACAGCCTCGGTGCCTCGCCAGGAGTGCCCCTGCGCAAAGCCCATGATTTCGTGTCATGCTCTGCACCGCTCTCAGTCTCAGCGCAGTCACAGCCTCAGCATCCTGTGCTGTAAGTTTTCAAGATTATTTTTTTTTTAACACGCCTTTTTGCCAAGGCATGAGAGCTAGAAACTGAAAAATGCCAGGAAACAGTGAGGCTGGAAATGAGCAGAGTCAAACAGACTATGATTCTTCAGAAAGAATCATTATTCAAAAAGAATAAGAAAAAGGTGTCTATTTTTTCCTTCAGCAGCACAGAAACCAGTAGATGCCTCCAAAACGATTTCAGCTCGCCTTGGTGATACGAGTTTACTTACCAGGAGGGTTTCCTCATGAACGTATCACTTTTTTTTTTTTTCCTCTTTCTTTTAAATGATGCTCTGTAACTGCTTACATGATATCATCTGCCAAGGTCTTTCGAATTTCTGCTCTGCATTAAAGACAAAGAATTCTCCACAATTAATGTGCTTTGAGGGTTTCCTGTCACAGGAACATAATTAACTCTTTGCTGGCCTAACTAATTTCTGCATTTTAAAAAGTAGCCTGATAATGACAAAAGTGGAGCACTCAATCCACAGGATAGCCATTAACTGCACTCAGTTATTGTGCAGTCTCAATTCAGACCACAATTACTGTCAGAGAATTGCACTGGAAGCTACTCCGTGTACGCAAACAAGAATACTATTCATTAAAGGCCACTTTCAATAAAATACAATCTATATTTTTAATGAATATTTGAGAAAGAAAATACAATCTTGGGTTCAGAAACCCGCAATACAGTTATTATTCTTTTAATAACAGACTTTCTCAGGTACAGCTACTGACAGATGTTGTAGAGGCAGCAGAAATGAGATGGCTGGTGTGAGAGCTTTGGCTGCAGAAATGAAAAGCGGAGCTGGCGCTACACTAAGTCCATGTTAAATAAGGCTTTCCCAGAGCCACCTACACCACGCACAGCTGCCCCCCGCTTCCCCCCACGGCTTTTATTGATGTCCCCGGGCGAGGACACTCCTTAAACCTCCCGTGCCCGGCTACCCGCAGGAACGCGGAGACGGCAGCGCGGCAGCGGCCGGGCACTGCCGGGACAGGAGCGGGGCACAGCACGCCGCCACCTCCCCTTTGGGAAAGCGAAAACCCGCCGGACCCAGAAAATAAACAAATAAATAAATAAATGTTTAAAAAAAAAAAAAAAAAAAAATCTCGTTTTTTCCCCGCGGCCCCCGGGCTCTCCCCAGGGCTGCAGCCCGGCAGCGCTCCGCTCCGCTCCGCTCCGCTCCCCCCGCTCCGCTCCGCGCCCCGGGCCGCAGGGGCTGCGGCGGGCCCGGTTCCGCACGGCAACATTGCCCTCTTTTGGCCGCTTCCCGGGAGCGGGGCCCGGGCCCGCCGCAGCGCATCCCGGGGCGCTCACACGGCTCCGGGCTCGGCGGGGCCCGAGGTCGGGCAGAGCGGCCGGGAGAGCCGCGGGGGAGGCGGAGAGATCCCGTAACTGAGACGCCAAAGCGCTTTGCACAGGTGTTTCCCAGCAATGTTCTCTCTCCGCACTGGTCTGTTGTGTTTTATAGGTAGGTGAACGCAGCTGGAAATCACCGATCCGTCAGCAATGTACGTATTTATTCTTAAGTGTGTAGAAATGTGCACATAAGCAATATAAAATTACCACATAATATTGCATTTGCCATCTGTGATATCTGAGGTTAAACACATTGCAAGAGGATATGATATCTGCCTGCTCTTGCTTAACTCAATCTATTCTTTAAAAAAAATAAATAAAACCAGAAGTACTTTGTGCAGCCAAATTGCCTTGCTCCTGTTCTGAACTCCGCAGCAGCTGCCACCAGCTGTGCCCGGCTGGGCACCCCCACACCTTCCCTTCTCCCCTCCTGGCCGCCCGGCACTGCCCCAGCACCACCGCAGCTGAGGCTGGGGGCTGCGGGCTCGTGCCTTCCCTAGAAGCTGAGAAGAGTCCACAGCATTTCTTTGTGAGCCTGTTGGCACGGAGCAGGCTTTTTCCTTCTCTTCTGCACGTCAGACTTTTAGCCAGCTGACTTTTTAAAAAAGGTAAAGCAAGCGAAATATAATGCACAGCCAGGTCCAGCGCTCCGGGCACACAGTATTAGGTGTTGTTTATAAAAGATGTAACTATATGAATCTGATAGGCTATATTTTAGAAAATGATGCTGGCTGTGTGTAAGTACGATCAGACATTAGCAGACCAGATGGCTGCTCCTCTCTGCATCCTCAGGTCGCCCTCTGACCAGGGCATCATTCAGAGCCACGCGTGGGGCTGTGCTGGGCACTGCAGGCTCCAGTTCCATGCACGGAAACCCACACCTGATACTTTAGGGGGCTTCGGAGGAAATTGCACTGTGCCTCATAACTCAACCGGTACGTGGCCTTCTTGACATCTTTCTTGTCTTAAATATGCTGGACAGTCTGTGCTTCTGTAGCACAGACTGCCCTGCACAATGTCTGGTGTGTGTCCCTGAGGGCAGGAAGGTCTGCAAGGACTCCGGGCAGTACTTTTATTTCTATTATTGTAAAACAGCCTCAGCGTTGTGCTACTGATTTTGTGGATTTTTATCCTTTTGGCTGAAATTGTAAATCGGTTTAGAATTTGTTTCCAACCTTTCCTTCAAAGAACAGCCAGAACTGGAGCTCGGCGGCGGCGGCGTGGCTGGGCTGGGCTGTGGCTCAGCTGACCTGAGAGCAGGCGCAGAGCTGTGCTGGGCAGGGAAGCGTCAGTTCTGTGAGCATCCAGGTCCGGCAGGGCCCCGATCCCCTGCACCCATCCTCGGTTTGACAATAGCCAGGAGAAGAAAGCAAGGAGTCCGGTGTCTTTGTCCATCCTGACAATTAATTAAAGGTGAATATGTAAAAAACAAGCAAACAAACAAACAAAACAGCAGCAAAAAAAAATTAAAATAAAATAAAAAATGGAACTTCTTAATGATTACATGGGGTTGCCTGGTAGTATTTCTATTGCACAAGTAAGAATTGATTAAATTATGAAGGAAATCAGTAACGATTCCAGTGTGGCAGTTTATATAGCTGAATATGCAGAGTGGCTAAAGAGGGAAATTTCTGAGACTGCAGAGCAATTACCTCCTGGGGAAGTAAAGAGTGACGTGGAGGGAGGAGGGCTGGAAGGATGGCGTGCCTTTCTCTGCATAAGTGGTCATTTCCAAAATAACTTTTGTTTCCCAATACCAAAACTATATTTAGTTAAGAGTTTACAAATGAATATCTTAATAATCATGAAAAAGGGAAATAAAAATATCATTGTCAGTGTTAAATACCAGCGTGGCTATTTAACTTAATATTACGGCACATGCCGATAAATCGTGAGTGATCCCTCCCCCTTTCTCCCTAGTGGGATAAACAGGGTTTGTCACATTGAGAGAATATTCTATAGTGCAGGAATAATCAGAACATATTGTTGGACCCAATTTTCTATCATTTACTTTTCGATATCAAACAAAAGTAAAGCTCAGTACACAATTTAGTCATGGGTGGAAGGAGAATTAGCCACATAATGCGGACTACTTTTGAAAGTAAAAGTTGAGAGATATGTGGCTTGCATTAATTCACATTGTTCGTTGCCCTTACTAATACGATGAAAGGATTTTGATTTTCATTATTATGTACTTTGCATGTTGCTTGTATCAAATCAATGGGCTACTTACCTCCTTGCTTTTCCTGCAGCCGATCTAAAAGGCTTTCTGAAAGAAAACCGAACTCGCAGAGACAAAGACTGATTCTTCATCCGTCTGACATGTCACGCCAACAAATGGGTTTTTGTGCACTCTGTCAGTGTCTTAATCAGAGTGTCACACCAGCCCGCAGCACCTCCGCAGCTCGGAAACCTCTCCCAACACTTAATCCTTCAACTTGTATACGTTGTAAAGACATTCAGATGAGGGCCGATAATACAGGAGATTTACATGTTTCTGTCATCGCTTAGATTTGTCACACATCATAACCGGGCGGCCTCCCCGCCCTGCATCCGGGGAGAGCTGCTGGCTGAGGGGAAGGGGCAGCAGCAGCTTTGTTCTGTTCTGGCCAGAGCATTTTGCTCCAGCGGAGCACCCCGCCTGATGGGTTTCACATGCCGGCTGCGGAGGGCTGACGCACGAAGATGGATTGCGCACAGCCGGTGAGGGGGAGGCCGGCGCCACGTCCCTCGCCCTCGCACCGCCTGCCCCACCCAACTCCAGCCCAGGCTGGGGCAGGTGCCAGGACTTGGGGGACAGTTTGTGTGCCAGCATCACCCCACGCTGCCCCAGACACGAGGAGGGGCCAGCAACGCCTTCTGTGCAGCTTATGAAGGCAGGCGTTAACTCGCTGGAGTGCTCACACACCCCCTCGGCCTGGCAGCAGGGCACTCAGGGCTCTGGCCACCCCTCATCCCGTGCTCTGGCTGGGCAGTCAGGGAGGTGCATTTCCCTCAACTTGGCTGTTAGGCTGTAGAAATGTAGACAGCTACTGCAGCAGCCTCCAAGTGCTTTAAAGATGCCACAAGCAAAAGCCTGGGGTGGATCTGAGTTAACACCACTATAAATATGAAATAAATCAGTGCAAATGAGCAGTGCTGCAGTTCCCAGCATTTCCTCCTGCATTCAGGTGAAGGAGCCATGCCTATGAATTCCCAGTTAAACGTCCACAGACTTCCAGCCACATTGCTTCTGCCCAGGTTGTGCTCATGGCAGATTCCCAGATTTGCTTCTTGGTGCTTTGTGACGAACTCACCTGTTCAAGCAGGCTTCTGCATTTCAGACTTTGTGCTGAGAGTGCAGCAATTCCACTCCTAAAAGGAGTCACAGGGGACTGGCAAGCCTTGCAGCAAGCATCAAGGGTTCGAGGAGCACCACGGGGAAGCATTAGTGTGAGTCATCCCGTTTGTGGCGTGTGGGATTTGTGTAGGACTTACACCAGCGAGTGACAAGTACCAGACACGACGTCTGTGTGCACCCACTGGTAATGAAAAGGAAATCACCAGGAAGCCAGTCCTCGTGGGCAAGCACATCTGATTCCTTCTGCAGGACTTTCAGTAAGGCTCCGGGCACTTGGTAGAAAAAACAAATGTCTGGAGGGAACACATGTAACCAAACTTTTATTTCCTTTTCCAGACTTCCACCAAAATACCAGTTAGAGCCCTATTTTGCTCCTCCTGTGTGGTGAGTGGCCCCGCCAGCCTTTCAGTACCTCCTGTATTGTTGTCTCCTAAAATGTGTAAATACGGCCAGCTCTGTGCACCACACACAATACTTAAATCGAGCTGCTCTTTGTCTGACATCCAGTTTGTCTGGCATCTGACATTAGCATTGCTAAGTACCTAATTGCTAAGTGCTTACCAATTCAGATATTGTACCACCACATCATTCATCCCGTCCAGCAGCCAAAAAAACAAAAAGGGAAAGCCAAGAGAGGCGAAAGACTTCCTAGCCAATGGGATGCTCCCTGAGAAATAAAATATGCTAATGTAAAGGCTTCAGGAACGGGAACGCCAAGAAGAAAGTATTCTGTATGGGCTCAGATACGGAGCCGACGACACGGTGCTCCCCAGGGAAGCTCGCTGCCTCCGTGCCCCTGGTGTGGGTGATGTCTTGGGGGACACAGATCTTGTGGGGAGCCCCAGACATCACTGAGGTGTTGGGACATAGCCACGGGCTATCCTGGCACTTGGGGGTGGCCCAGAACATCCCTGTGCACCCATGGCCCAAGCTCTGCCAAGCTCCATGGGCTGCCTCCCGTCCCGTCCCGTCCCATCCCATCCCATCCCATCCCATCCCATCCCATCCCATCCCATCCCATCCCATCCCATCCCATCCTGTCCCCAGGGTCACCGGCATGGTGTCACCAGGCAGACCCACTGCGGGGGGAGCCCGGCCCTGCTCCAGGTTGCAGCAGTGCTGGGCTTGTGCTGGGTGCCCTAAAAAGTTGTAACGCCCGGCAGAGCAGAGGGTGACACCTACTCTGTGCAAACGTAATGCTTACATGTAATCACTCGGACACATATTTTAAAGTACATTATGCAATACATAAAAAATAATGATTTTGAGACAAATTAAGCCATAACAGCCTCAAATCAGTTTGCCTACACAGTTAATATGTTGATTAATGTCCTGTTAGGACTGAGACACTCATTTTTATCTCATTATTCAACTCAGTGTTTTCCCATAGCTATTGAATAAAAATGTAATTATTGCTCTAAATTATGTTATTATTAACTTTCACATGGTGTTTCTTGATAAACAGCAGCACAAACAGAGGGCTGCTGGTGGTGAGGAGACAGGAATAAAAATACTTAAACAGGACTGTTTACTAGCAGTATTTTGCATGTCAGCGTTACAAAAACTGCACGAGTAAGAAGTGGACAGTGTTTTAAAAAGCACACAAACACACCACAGGAATGGGGTGCTTCAAATACCAACATGATGGACCACCACAGTGCTTTTTTTTCGATTAAAGTGCTCCAGATGTGGAAAATACTGGGCCACCCTCCCGTGGGCATCAGTCTGGCGCACCCTGGCCCTGCAGCAGCACCTGCCCCGCGGTGCTGTGGGCTGCTCTCCTGCTGCCCGCCCTGGCATCGCCCCACTGCTCGCTCACGGACACAGCAGGGAAACCTGAAACACAGGGAACCCAGCATGGCATTGCACAGTCAGGGTGTGCTCCCACAGCAGAGGGCTGCAGAGGAAGACCCCTTTGTCATGGGACTAAGAGACGCATTTTGTTTCCATTCCCATCTCTTATTACGGGGCAGTGTGTTACCTTGTCAGTGCCAGAGCTCTTCTACCTTTACATGTAAGTCATACGCACTTGTCCCACGCATCAGTTTTATTTTTCTTCATTCACTGAAATTATAGCTTGGTGCTAAAATACACAGCTGTTATTCAGGATGATAGCTATTGATATGAAAAATAGCATTATGATCAGTTTTAGCACTCGTTTTCTTCTTAGAGTGACCAGAGTGCTATTTAGTTGACAAGTCAAAAGCTTAAAACCCTTGAAAATAAAAAAGAAAATTTTCTTTCAGCACTTAAGTTGCATGTGGAAGGAAAACCAAGGTTTTCATGGTTTTTGATCAATTATAAATTTTTTTTTTTTCAATTTTGTTTGTTTGTTTATTCAGTCAAACAAAGCAAAATTCAAAATGAAGAAATCATCATCCCTGGTTCTTTTTTGCTCTCTCTTTCTGGACAGATTTTTTAATACTGAAGGGCACGGAGACTGCAGTTTCAAACCCACTCCTTGTCTGGATGCTCACTTGAAGTACTGTGAGAAAGGAAAAATAAAAACATATTCCAAAAAGAGAATCGTATCTACTGGGGACCTCAGCTCTTCGAGAACTTCTGAGGCAGCCAGGCTGTCCCCAGCAATTCCTGAACCTGCTCTGCCCGACGCGTTCGGGCCGTCCCGCTGGTGGCAGTGGGGCCGAGCCCCGCAGTGCATGGTGCCGCCTGCCTGTCATCCCCCGAAGGACGAGCCGTGGGTGCACAGCCGTTGTGGAGGAGGTATAAGGGATGCTTAGCTTGATTGAGAAAGGTTAATTACATGTGAAATGAGACTGGGATTCAGACTATGTTTGCTCTAGATTTTGTGTAATGTTATATCAACATTGGGATTCTCTGTTATTCTATTAACAAAATAAACTCATTTTGTTTGGTTTCATTTTACTGTTGTTTTAATCCCACTGAACATTTATACTGTTATTTAATTTTACTAAACATGTGTGGATAGTAAAATACCTACAGAATTAAACTACCCAAGGATATTAAAGTGATCCAGTTCTCATAGAGATTTGATCTGCTAATTAGCCACACCAATTTTATGGATCATTGCAGCGCACTTAAAATGTATTGTTATATGTTCATAATCTTTTCTTAATGAGCTTTTATTGAGAGCATAGGCCAGCCTCAGTGCAATGTTCAACAGAGGGGTTTTTTTCAAACCCTGTGTGCCTGCGCCTAGTTAATCACAGCACTGTGCTGTACGAGGCGCAACCAGCTCAGATTTATTAAAACGCGCCCTGATGTGGGGAACCTGGGCAGCCGGGGGGAGGCACACAGCCCTGGGGGGCTGGCCATGTCCCCGGGGATGGTGCCCATCCCTGCAGCAACCCTGCTTCATGGTGCAGTCGTGGGACCATGTGGGACCCCATGGCAACTGCACTCCTCTGTGCCCTGCTCCAGTTAGGCACAGGAAGGTTTCCAGCCATGTGCAAACCTGCTCGTGTTTATTCAGCGTGTCAGTGCTGATGTTTCTCTACATAAAGGGACAGGTGAGGCTCACGAGAGGGCTGGGGATGCTTTATGCTGCATGCTGGGCTGTGGGCCTTTCTCCATGTCTGGGTTCCTCAGCCTCCAGCAGCAGAGAAGAAATCCATTACCAGCCCCTTGGCACAAAGAACAGAAATCAGGTTTAAGTTTTCTTACCACCAAATATCATTTCAAGCCATAGCATGCATGAATTAAATTTGGAGGCTGCTAAACATTGGCTGTCCCTCAGAAAGGAGGGAGATGAAGGAATGGGGTGTCCATGCTGCCAACAAAACCTGGTGGCCAGCAAGGCCAGGCAGCACCAGAAGCTGTAGGCATTCTTCAGGCTACAAAAAGGGAAGTGAAGTGAATGCTGTCATTTCAGGGAAAAAGGCCATGAGGACCTGCTGGGCAGTGGACCTTAAAATGTAGGTTATAGCCCTCAGTACAGGACCTGTTCCTGGCAGGACCGAGGCTGCCCCTTGCCCGTGCCCCACAGCGTGGCACAGCGCGGGGCCCCTGCCCTGGGCTCACTGTGACCAGGCTGGCCGCCAGCTCCCCGTCCAGGAGCTCTCAGCACCCCACACACCTGCAGACCCAGAGGTAACATCCCCACATCCCCTCTCTGCACACTGCAGGCACGGGTGGTAGTGCTCACTGAAAGCTGGGCCTGTCCCAGCCTGGCGTGAGCACCAGGCACTGGGCGCAGGGCACTGGGTACCGGGCACCAGCACGGGGCTGAGCGGGGCACCGTGGCTGGTCGGGGCACGGGAGGGTCAGGGTGCCCCCTGCACCACCCTGGGGCTACTGCTTAATTAATTAGGATGAAAGAACCGAGACTTAAGGAGTGCACTGCAGATCACGGAGCGAGCTGTTCGGCGCTGGCACAGGCTAATTTAACAATTCAAGGGTCACTACCTGCAGAAGTGAGGACACAGCTTACAAGCGTGCGGATCCAGCCAGTTACAATGTGCGCACCGGGATAATGAACTTAAAACAATTGCAATTAACAGGCTAAGACAAAGGATTAAAATTAAAAATGAATGGTGCAGTGCGTGCGGCTGGCTTGTAGAACAGCACTAAGCCAACTTAATCCATTTTAATTCCGAGTGGAACCCGCGGTGCCGGCGAAGCGGTGGCGGGGTCGGGTTCAGCTCCTGGGGACGCGCGATACATCCACCTGTGACAGTCCTTCCCGGCGTGATAAAGTAAGGGAAGTCTCTCAAGAAGTGCGCCCGACTGCGGGGCGTCCCCGGGGAGCAGGTGTCAAAGTTGTCCATCAGATGCCTGAAAGGGAAGAAGGGGAGCGCTACTCCGTGCTATTGTGAGACAGTTGTCATTGACTGATCAGGCCTTTTAAGCAAGCTTTCACAGTCAATGAAACCACCTGAATAGATGAAAGCCAGACAGCTTCTGACAAACAAGGGGCTGTGGAATATTCATTGTGCATCTGCGAGGGAAAGATTAATGTATTAGAAATTAAAATGGGGCCGGGACGTATGATCTTGCTCTAACACTTGGCCAGACCTGTGTCACCCATTGCTAGTGCCTGAAGTCGACAGACAATCCTGCCAAGGTAACGGGAATCATTAAGCATCCTGCTATTGTGCACGGTGAATAATAAAACTTTCCCCCTATTCTTTGCCCGGAGCTGACAATGAATAATTCTGGAGCTATTTGCAATGTTAACAGCACCTATCTTGCCCATCCATTCCTTTACGATAAGGATGGAAATATGCATTTCAACAGTCTGTACAGATACTGATTCACAGGCATTTCAAAGGACACCTGTCACTCAAGTGAAGGACCTGTCAGTCTCCAATGTATGACGGTGCCAGGAAAATGGCGAAAAAGATTATCTGTACTTTATTTCTTTTTTCCTCAGATTATAACACTGTTACATTTGCCATCAACTGACAAGTGATTTACACTCGCAACTGTAATGTGTTTAAGCTAGAAAAAGCTATTCTCTTAGGCAGCCCTTATTCTTTCAAGGTTTACAACTGTATCAAATATACTATCGCAAATGTGATCTAGGCCATACAGAATGCCATTATGTGAGATATTAGAAGCATTTAATCTGTTTGCTAACATAAAGGTGACATTGATAAAGCCGTATCTTTGACGTCAGGACCAGGCTGGCTAAACCTACCTTTCCAAACCACAGGGTCAGCCGCAGTCCTGGAGAGCGTGCCGGAGCATCCCCAAACTTCTCTGAGATGGGCACGGGGGTGCCCGGAGCTCCCCAGGGCCTCCCAGGGAAAAGGGCTGACTCGGGAGCGTGTGGCCAGCATCCCTCAAGCAGGCAGGTGAAGGACGAATGGAAGTGTAAGCGGGCTTTGGTCTGAGAAAGCGTCTGGTTTGAAGGGGTGCCCTGGGGCAGGACCAGGCTGGAAGCCCTCCAGCAGGCGAGCTCCCGGTGGCAGCACGCCCCATGGGTGCCACCCGGTGCCGGCCGGTGCCTCTAGGAGCAAGGTACCTGTGGCTGCGCTGTGTGAGCTGGTGGAGCCGGAGGTGTAGGAGCTGTCCGTGTGTCAGGTAGGGCCAAAAGTGTAGGCACATTGTCCCCAAGAGCTGCTCCTGCACCTGGGGCCTGACCATGGCAGCATCACATGCACCAACAACGGATGGACCTGCAGGTTCATGAGGGGTTCAGCTCCCAAATTCAGCTCCATCATTTCCTGCGGGTCCCAGCCTCACCTCTTACCCAAGAAAAAAACAGAGGGATCGGCCCTGACACCCAGCACTGCTGATCCCAGTGGGGGACACCTGGCTTGGCCACCCAGGTGGCAGAAGATGAGAGCAAGTGGTGAAAGTGAGCAGAAAGCTTTGGGACCTCTCCGAATGCCTCAGTGCAACCCGTGAAGCAGCCCCGTGCACCTCTCCCCTCGGCTGCCTCCCAGCAGTGTGGGCTGGAAGGTGAGTCAGCCTGCCATCCTTTGCAGCAGCTTGTGCTCGGGACGGGATTTGGTTCAGAAGTGAAAATGAGTTTGCTGCTCCTCTTCTGCTCCCTCAGTCACGCACCTGAGGACAAAATTGCCATGATTAAACCAGGGTCCACCTGCCCACAGCCTCTGCTCCCGGAGCCACGACAGAGAGGCAAAGCCACGCAGGTCACCTCGGTGACATACATGGGGGTGTCCTCAGGGCCACGGCCAGGCTGTGCTCCCATGGGTGCTGAACACAGATAACACAGCCAGTAGTGTGCCTGTAGGGCGGTTACAGCCCCTGAAATACACATGCACACACACCGTTATGTGTTTATATTTCTATTTTTCCCACACATTGCCATCCGAGCCCCCTGAGGCCAGCCGTCCCGCAGGTGCCTGCGCCTCGGGGATCCGAGGCTGGTGGTGATCCTCGAGCAGCTCAGCAGCTGCTGCTGCTCTGCTCCAGATTATCCCAGGGAATAAAAAATAACACTCTGTTCACATTTATCTTAAATATTTTCCAGATTATTTGCTTCAAATTTTTCCTCGACAATCTTCCTATTGTGGCTTTCAAGTGGACTCTGCAAGCAAAGAGGCTCCGCTGGATGAATGTTCACTTTCTTTCCCCATCCAGTAGGCAGAAAATACCGCAACGTGACTCAGAGCTTCTGTGACTGTGTTCGAGTTCTTTCCACTTTAGAAACAATTTTAGCTCCAGAGGAACAAGCACTGATGTGTTGTGCACCCTGTCCATGCAGGCAGCAGCCCAGGACCAGCCATGCCAGGCGCCGGGGGGGCTGGGGACATGCTCAGCACCACGGGTGGGCATTGAGACCCTGCACCAACCTGCCCGGCTCACCACGCTGACCAACCTCGTTAGCTCAGGTAGTGAGACACGGATTTATTAACCACTGAATCTGAACCCAGATGGAACAACTTGGAAAGAGGCAAATACAAGACCCTCGTAGCTTGCAAGAGGGGAGGTTTTGTGCACACCCCAGCACTGCTGCTGGTGCCGTGCTGGTGCAGGGCCCCTGTCCCTTGGCACGTCCCCGCAGACTGCTCATCCCTGCAAGAGGCACTGTCCTCCCACCAGCCTGAAGATATCTGTGCCGGACAAAGCCAGCCTTTCCCCCAGCTCCCTGAAGCCCTGGCTCACAGAAGGAGACCTGTAGGGGACGTTGTTGCTGCCCTGCAGGCACACAGTGCCTGCCCGCAGCCCTGCCAGCATCCTGCTTGTCACCAGCAGCTTCACATGGGGTTGCCCAAGCTTTTTGGTCTCAGATCCAAGCCTCCTCTGTCATTAACATGGGGCCACTTCCCTCCCTCTGTTACCTCACTTCTGCCACCAAATTAATTAAGTCCGTTCTCCATTTTGCCACAAAACATGGTAACCTGAATGTGCAGGGCCAGATGAAGCAGAAAGAAGAACAAATTTATCCACTAGTCAGTCACTTGTGAAGGCATAGTAATTTCTTGATTTACATAGTAAATTTTTAAAACCAAATAAGGGGAGTAAGAATGTCCTGAAATGAATAGCAGGCATGTCTTTGTAAAGGGGCACCAGAAAAGCCTCACCGCCACCAGCAGATCATTTGCTGCCTGATGACAAGGCAAAAATGCTGGTGACAGAAGTGATAGCACCAGTGACAGTGGCACCAGCAGCTGCACAAAATGATTTCCTGGCATTGACCAGCGGCTCCCTGGTGATAGGACCCTGTGTCCCACCTGGGGACTTCCACACCATGCACCATTTCCATGAGTTACCCAAGTTAATTTAGATTAATTAGGGGGAGAGCAGAGTTGCCCTCAAAGCAGAACTGAGATGTTTTTAAAATGCCATTGCTCAGGGAAAAAAGCCAATGTGGGAGACAGGGAGTGGGAGAGAGAATCTCGAGAGTCAGAGGATGCTGCAGAGTAGGGTGGAAATCTCTCCTGGAGAATAAGTTTAATACTAACCTGGCTCCCTTCCCTCCCTGCAGCTTTTCTTTCTGGATGCGCTGGAACATATTCACTATTAAATGCCCTTGGCAGCTTGCAGCAGGCTATTCTCTTTGCTGCTGGTAGCTATTTCCAAAGTAGTCAGGTGGATTGGAGGGGAACTATTAAGGTATTAAGGAAAGCTGGTGAAACATGGTGCCTGCTGGACATTTTTTAAAGCAGAGCACAGGTTGACCCTCAGACTTGCAACCTATCTGCAGGCAAAATTTGCACTGAAATCAGAGCACATTTCTGCATGTTGCAGGGATGCCAGATCAGGGTCATGGTTGCAGGGATGGTAAATGGCACCTTAGCATTTCATATTTATTCTCTCTCAGTGACTCCCATATAAAATTTGCTCAGCATAAAAGTCAGAGCCAAAGTTTTATGACTACGAATGCTGCAAACTTGACCTCATACCTGAAAAATCATGCGGTGGTCTTTTTGCTTTGCACATTGCCAGCAGTAAAGATTTGAGAATCAGGACCTGGCAATTTCATTGCTAATTCATGAGAGAAGGAAAAGCAATTTGCTCGCTCCTCTCATGGCCAGATTTTGCTGTTGAGATTCCAGTTTGTGCGAGATGACTCATTCCTCTGCTGAAGCCGGCAGCTAGGGAGCGTCCCGGCGATTCCTGCAGCACCCTGCTGGACGGCTGCCGGGGGGTCAGGCACAGCCTGCACTGTGGGGCTGGGAGCGAGAGGCTCCCTGGCATCCAGAGCAGGATCCCCAGGAATGCCTTCTTCATTTACCTTTGCCTTCCCGTGAAACCTCAGCACTCCCTGACTTAAATATCTTGCAGTTGGTCCTAGCTTGAGGTCCTGATTTAGGTTTTGCCAGAGAACTTTCAGGAACGTTTTTATTATTTTTTTTTCCAACCATGAAGGTGAGCACAAAGAGCAGCACAGGAGCCTTAGGACAACTGAGGGCCTTGTTGTGAATGTCTCTTTCTGGGGTCTTCTTGGAAATCAAGGTCTGATGCATGGGTCAGCTCCACAGGAAGGAGCGCCTGGGTGTGACCAGCAGCTGTGACAATGCTGCGTGTCTGTATTTGTGTTACCACATCTGATGCCAGTGCTTGTGGGTAAGAGGTGCTGCACTGCCTGGCTGCATGATTTATTCACATTCACACTTGTCCCCTCCCTCCTATTTCTGCTTGTGGTTGCCTGTTTTGGAGCCAAGGAAGCCCAAGCAGATCACACCCGGCACCAACGCCACCCTCCTCTCTGGTGCAGGGGCAAGGATGTGCCACCACGAAGCCACGTGGCAGGCACAGCTCTGCTCTGACCTGGTACAGCTGGGATTTTGTTTCAAATGCTGCCTGAAATCCTTGTGATGCCAAAATTTCACTCTTCTGATGTTCAATTGTCCACTCTTGTGTTGGGATGAGTCGTGAAAGATTTACTTTCGAGATAGTGTTTACAAAACAGTTGATGTTCGTTCAGTGGCACGAGAGGGTTGAACTGTCTAATAGAAGTGATGCTTTGAAACAAACAATATTTTTATCTTTAAAAAATTCCTGTTAAACACGGGAGTCACAGCAGTTACAGGCTGCACTTCCATGTTTCATTTAATGTGCTCACTGTCCACCAAGGTCAGAGTAAGTCCCGCGCCCCCACTTCTCATGTAGATAACATGCTTTTGGGTGCTGTTGGGGCTGGATCCAAACCTGACTGAAGTCAGCGCTTCCCCCCTATGTCCCCACCACATTTCCACCCCTTTCCCATGGCCGACTCGTGCCTACAAACCGCGGTGGAAACACCCACGCAGCCCCAGGCGTGAGCAGTACCACGGGGACCAGCCCCGCAGTGCTGGGGTTTGGGGCCACCTGCAAAGCCCTGCCCTGGCCCCTGCACCCACATTTCGGACAGAGGGAACGTGTGACACTGCTGCCAAAGCACCAGCTCTCCCCTGCCAGCACACACACAGAGCACGGGGCCGGGCGCTCAAGTCTGTGTCTGGCCCTTGGAGCTCGCCCCCTGCCTCCCTGCGGGTCATAGGTCAGGTCTGACGCCTCTTTTTTGGAAACGGTGACCTGCAATTGTCACCATGGAAGTGTAACCGCTTCGATGAGGCCCCAGCAATAAAAGGCTGCACTGTTGGGCTGCCTGGGTTTTGTTTTTGTGCTCCTTCCAAAAAGCAGCACATAATCAATCTCATTATGCCACAGAACCAAAAAGGAAGAAACTACGAATCAGGTTGGAGCAGTGCCAGTGGGTATGAATAAAGTGGATTTTGTTCGAAGGAAGTGGTATTTTTCAGGCCGTCCCTTTGACCTGGGAGCAGGTTTTGGGGTCCCCACAGTGACGTTTGCTCAGTGCCTGCCTGTGCCAGCGGCTCCCCCCCAGCCCGCGGCTCCCTGTGGGGGCTGCGCAGGACCCGTATCCGTGTCTGCCTCCAGGCAGCATCTGCTTGTACACAAAAGTGCAGAGCAACATGTGTTGTAGGTTAAGAAAACACACAACGATCCCCTTTCCAGCCGATTTATTCTCCTGGATGAGTGTGGAAAGCGATCTTTTTTTATTCCTGTAGATCTTAAGCTTAATAGAACAGTGAATTCAGCCTCTGTCCCACTAAATTATCCGGCAAGGGCTGAACCCTATTTTTCTTTTGAAGAAGAACAAGGGCGCTGAAATAATTTGTGGATCTGGGTTCCTAATATTAAATAATTCTTACCATTTAAAACAGTTTTTGTAGGAAATATTTTATAGTTAGAGAAATAGTTTTTGACATTTTGGGGGGGAAAAGAACAATGGACCGTTTACAGGTCTACACAGTAGATTAATGAATCTAATTGAGTCTGTAGGGAAATGCTTCAGTTTAACTACTGGAACTAATTTATACATTCACTACATCGTAATAAGTCAATTTAAGTTTCTGGAAATAAAACTGGATATCCTGGGTATAGATTTGAACTATAAATTTCTGCAAGAAAGGAGTCTGTGTGTTCATTATACATTGTAAAATTACCATATGGACCTGTCAACACTTCTTAGCACAGCTTTGTAATAATGTCATTTAGTTTAACATTGTAATGTGCCAACTGAATTAATGCGTATGACACAATGAATGCCTCCCAACCGCTGGTTCTGGGGAGGTTTGCAACTTTTAAAAGATGTTTCTTATGCAAAAGAGTTTTGCCTGTATTTGCACAGCTAATATCTGGCCTTTGATCAGGTATTATCAGCATTAATGAGTGTCAAAGAATTGTTTAACTCCCAGCAACTCTGTCTGAAGTTTCAGGAATGAGGAGCAATATGCTACAAATACAACAAAATCCTAATTGCCAGTGGTTGGACATGGTGCCCGTGCTCCTCCTGCCAAGCTGCATCTAAAATCACACGTTATTTCTCTTGCCGTTGCTGCCCAACTTCCCCCTCGTCCTACTGTTATTTATTGCTCTGAAAGCCGCTCTGGTGCTCCTCTGTTAGCCGTACTGCTGATGTGAAAGACGCCCATTGTTCTGAATTATTTTATGCTCGCTACACTTCTCATTCCCCACTTTCTATAATTTTGCCATAATACCCTTTTCATTCATTCGTTCAAAATAGGAAAAGTCCTCGGCAGCGAGCGGAGTTAGAAACAGGCGCAGCGTGCTCCGGTCCACTGCTCCTTACGAGCTATATTAGGTGCTGGTGTGCTGCCGACGTGGGACCTCCAGCACCAGATTTAAACCCGCGCTGCGTCTCGCCAGGGCTGCCTTCCGCACACTGCCAGCCCGAGGCAAGCTTTGGCTGCACCGAGCAGGGATGAGCTCCACGTGGGAGCCTCAGCGCCTGGTGTCCTGCCCGCACAGGCTGTGCTGTGCACAGCTCTCAGGCAACTCTCGCTCCAGCAGTGGCCTCAGCCCCAGGGCTGTGGGACAAGAATGTGGCACAGGGCAAAAAGCCGAAACATCCCTCCTGAGAGGTGCCTCCAGCCCCTGCAGGGTATTCCCATAGCGGGAGCTGGGATTTGGTAGTCCCAGTCACCAGAGCTACCCTGAAGGCAGCAGTGACCGAGGGGGATTGAAGGAAAACTCCCCCTGCACATCTCAGGACAGACCCTGCCATGCTTGCTTCTACCCCCCTGAAGTCAGAGGGAGTTTCTCCTGGGCGCACTCTACATAAACTGAGTCACGCCTTGCCCTCTGTCCTTTGTTTGCTTCTCTTCTTTCATCCCCTCCTCCTTACCTCTGCCAGCAGCCTTTCTGAAGGGACACTGGAGACTTACCACAAAATACTGCAGTGTTTGGCTGGGTGATGATGGGTGGGGAGCTGGACTGCTACCCTGGGGGAGAAAAAAGATCTTCCCAACCCCTGTGCAGCTGGGCCACAGGCACCAAGGCGTGACAGCCCTTCCCTCCCTGTGTGTGGCCATCCCGGCTGCCCCAGGCAGGAAAACCCTTGTCCCATCCCTGTGGGGGCTGCCCCATTCCCCTCAGGACGCAGTCTTGAAGGCTAGTCGAACAGCTAAAACTCCTGCCACCATGAATGAGCTGAACCAGCTAACCCCCACAAATCGACAGGATTTAGGATTTGGTTCTGGGATATTCTCTCCCAGCAGCACAAGCCCTTGCAGAGCTGTCCCGGAGCTGGGGAGCCCCCGGGGGAGGTCCTGGGTCAGCACCATGAGCCCACAGCTCTGCTCCCCTCACCACAGGTCCCCAGGCTGGTGAGCATGGAGAAACATAACGATTTTTTGTAATTAAATGCTGCAACTAAGGTTTCACATCACTAATTACATATTAAAATCCAGTAGTTATTTACATTTCTGCACTCTGATTTCTACTTAAAGCTATAATGGTTAATGTCACTACTTATGCAAACCTGATGGCATCTGCCTATAAAAGGATGATTATAAAAGATTAGCGCCTTACCTATAAATTCATCTCACTAATAAGCAACACGCTCATGATTGAAAGTCAAAGAGACTTTTTAAAGTAGTTAGATGTTTTATTTCCTTTTAAAAAAAATCTGACGACAATGAAGCAAGTGCTTGAGAAGAGCGTGTATGTCAGAAGTATTAGTGCCGTGCGTTCAATAATTCTGGAAAGAGTGATAAATAGTGGATCCTCAATTACATCTTTGCTTTATTCCCCAAGTGACTTGTATTTTGGTTGATATACAGTCAATGTGATTGCCATTGTTTCCCAATGCAAGGAAAATGCCCTTCATGAAAACATTATTAATTACATAGAGCTATAATTGTGGGGAATGCTTCAGAAGAGGCAGGCGGCTGACACAGAAGCAGGCCCTGTTTGTGCAGCACTAGACTTTGCCTGGATCCCTCGGCCAGGTCTTCACGGCCTACACCTTGCATCTTCAGTTTCTTTGTGGTCACAAACACGGATGACACCGGGACAGAGGCAGCACGAGCAGTGTTGCAGTGGCAGGAGGATCGTGCCCTTTATTTCCAGAGGTGTTTCCAAATAACGTTGTGCCTGTAGCATCCCGGAGTTTTGTGCCAACGCTGTTCTTCTGGTTCATAGTGCTGCTCAGGAGCAGCAGCAGCAGCAAAGGTTCCCAGAGGTTTCAGCACAGAGGGAGCTCAGCCCTGTCAGATGCTGGGCACTGCAGCCTGTGCCATGAGCTCAGAGCTCAGAGGGGCTGGGGGCATGGCTGGGGGTCCGCTTGCTGGGGGCCAGAGCAGCACCATGAACACAGCAGCATCCCACAGCTCCTCACAGCCTGGGGCCTCCTCCAGGAAGGGCGTCCATGGCAGCAGAAAGCCACCTGGGAAACTCAGGTAGTCCTCTGGCCCTGCGTGGCTGTGCTGTGAAGGTGCCTTTCAGGAAGAAGCCCCAGACTTTGAGCTGGTTCTCATAAGCCAGTGTTATGCAGACAGCCCTTTCTGTCCCCAGACTCCTCACTGGGCAGACCTTTAACGCCTCCTTCACACACTGTGTCATCCTCTGCAGTGCACAGGCAAGTATCCGTGCTGCCAAGAGCACAGGACAACAGGTCTGGCTCCATACCTCCATTCCCAGTGGGACATCGTGGCTGGAGCTCCAGAGGTGCAACCCCTGCTGAAATTGGTTTGGCTTTGTTTGAAAACTTCCACTCACCGTCCCTTATAAACCATTTTTTCCCATTTATCATATGGTCCTTGTTTCCCTTTAATACATTTGTAATTGTACATGCTCAAGGATATTTGCTATGCTTCATGCTTTGACATCTCCTGCGTGAACCTTATCCAGGTTAAGAGAGGTCACTAGTCGGTAATGATTTCCCAAGAGCCCCAAAACAGAATCTGTTGGGTTTTTTTTGGAATGTCTTCTATTTAATTGACCACTGAATCAGGCAGACAGTGTTCTGTGAACAGCCTACTGGTATAAGAAACATTTCACTGAATTTCCAACCGGGGAGTTTTCCTTCCCACAGAGCAGCCCTGCTGCATGTTTGCGGGCAGTGCCCACAGCACCAGCCTGCTGCTTCCTTTCCCCCCCTCTTTTCCTCTATCTCTTTTTAATTATGAAAATCAAGGAACCCATAATTCCCATGACAGCTGTGACTACATTCAGACTTAACCATAAACTATGAAGCAAATGCTTGGTTTGTAGAAAATCATGTTCTATAACATATGCTTCTCATTATGGGGTAAATTTGCAAAAGAATAAGCCTCATTTCTTTTGCAGGTGCAAAGCAAATGCATGCATTTCCTACTACCTGGTTTGCACCTGCAGCCAGGCATTTGGAGGTGCAAGGACCACGGCAAGGGAGGGGAGCTGCCTCCTGCACCGTCCTCTGAGACCTCGCAGCCACAGCCCAAGGAGGAGGCACCTCCTGGCAGGTCCTTTAGTGCGGAGCCTTCTGCCCACGCCTGGCCAGCATCTGCCCTGGTGGCACCGCTCAGCACAGGCTGGAGCACCAGGCAGATCTCCTGCTCCTTCAGTGTTCGCCACGGGAGGGCTGTCCCCACAAAACTGTGGGAGCAAATTGCTGTGGATAATTCTGTAGAGAAATGTGTTGGAAAAAAAAAATTCTTTATGATGGCCCCTCTTTGGTTCTTGCAAAATGAGATTGCCTCCTCCTGCAGCACCAGCCAGACAAACAAGTCTAGCCTAAGTCTACCTTGCAAGAATCTCCTCGGATAGCATACTTGATCCTCAACACTCCATTTTTTTTTTCAGTTGAAATCTACGCAAATTGTGATTGGAAATATAGAAAGACAAAGTATTATATGTACAGAAGTATGTTTTCTTACATACATTACAAAATTGCTTAATTCAATGTAAGACCGGAGTTGCCATTAGGTATTAACTAGACAGGTATTAGCAATAGCCCGTGTCTCTGTTTTAAAGGAAATCAATATACAACGCAAATGCAAAATCAAAAGGTTCTTCCCCAGATGGCATCATCTTACCAGCACTGAACAAATAAGCACCATATCATCTTTTACTGATCCATCCATCTTACTTGAATTGCCCAAAAGTTCCAAGATCACACCTTGGATGTGCAGGGAGAATGGCATCCACAACGTGTGAGCTTTTGAAGATTCAGTCCTGCCTTCGGCAGAGCCACCCGGAGGCACCTGTGGGACAGACGTCCTCAGCTGCTGCCATCAGCCATGCTCGGTGCCTGTGGGTTCCTGGCACACGGGGCAGCACGAACACCTCAGTCCTGTCATCGTCTGCACAACCACACATGAGCCAGGAGTATTTTTTGTACAACACACCTCTGAGTTTGGGTGGCTTTCAGACTCTCACAAGGAGTCTGGGTGCAGGAGGACCGACGTCCCCTTGCCCCCCAGCTGTGCCACAGGACTGCATGCGCACCCTGCGTGTGGCTGTGGGTGGCCTCTGCTCCCCGGGACCCCCAATATCATCATGGACAGGGGCTGCAGGGCCAAGGCCAAGCACTGACCAGCGGGATCGTCCACCACTGAGCAGAGTTAAAGCAGATCGGCCGGCCGGATACGTAAGCTCATTTTAATGACTAAGCCACGGGGGTGTGCTACCTCCCTGGAAACTGTTCCATATGTTTAATTATGCTCACTGCTAAGAAATTACATTTTCTTTCAAGGCTGAATTTGTCTAACCTCCACTTCCAAGCATAACTTGAAATGAAGAATAAAGATTATATTTTTAGGATGTGTGATCATTTGCTCAGAGAAAGAGTATAGAACACATATCAGGAGAAGTTGCCTCATTAGATTAATTAACTTGTGCAGGCAAAGCCTTACACGCCAGTTCTAGAAGGATCGCAGAGCCCTCAGCTGCCAGCGCTTTCGGGGAAGCGGGGCGTGTGGGGTCCTGCAGGAACACCCGGGCTCCCACGAGCTCGGAAGGGCAAAGCCCAAAATCCTCAGCACGAAGGAATGCGCAGCTTTTCTTTCTGCCCGTGCTGCCCCTCGGGAGGTCCTGGCGGCTGCAGCCGGGTGTCCCTGCAGCCCGTGGGGGAGCACCCTTGCCCTGAGAACTGCAGGGTTTTGGTCCAGCTGCCCCCACCCCTACCTCCCTCCTTATCGGCTGCCAAAGGAACAAAGGGGACGAGGCTGATAACATGCGGCCCCTGTCCTGCCTTCCTGCGGCTCGCAGCCCGCTCCCCTCCTATTGTGGGTAATATAATTCAATGTCAAGGGGGCTTATGTAATATTTAGGCGTGTATTACACTAAATTAATCTTAACATGAAAAATCTTTTGATTACATAGTATGTTTTTGTCATTGATTGATTAATTCATTTATTCATATAGTAATGCTATGTCCGACTCCTATTTATATTCAGTTGTAAGAGAAAGTTCCTACTCGTGTCAGGGGAGATGAATTAAAATGGTTATCACTGGTATTTTCTAACCTACTTTTTGTAAGGGTCCTTTCGCAGCACCTGCTTTCCCTGCCTCCTTCCCCACGCAAACTGCCTGCCACAAATCCCTACCCTACCAGCATCTCCACGCCACACAAGTGACCAAGCCCATGCCAGTGTGCCGAGCTGTGCGTGCCAGAGCGGGGCAGGCAGGACGGAGGTGGGAAGCTCCCTGTGCCCTCGCCCTGCTCCCCTGCCCCGCAACCTGCACCCTCCCAGGCCACTGAGCCCACAGCCCCTGTGGGACAGCCACCGCACACCCACACAGCCAGGCTGAAACCCGATGCCAGCTGTGACACCTGGTGGCTCACAGGGCCGTGCCACCAGCGCCCCAGCACCTTCGCATCGCCAGCTATCGGTGCATTAAGACTTGCTCCCTGGCAGCAATGCTGCAGAGGTGAGCAGGGGAGAAAGGCTTGGTTGCCATGGCATGGAACTGCCCTGACATGGGAGAGATTTTTCTAAATTTAAAAATAATGCTTAATTAATTGTAATTCTTTTATGGGCTTAACCGTGCCGTTAAGGCAGAACAGGGAGGAAATGCCAGGGATATGTGGGCCCCTCGTGTCCCCCAGTCCCATGTCCCCTTGCCCAGCCCTTCTGCCCACTGCAAAGCTGCAGCAGCCGGGCCCCAGGGACTGTCCCCTTGTTGGGAACAGAGCACACAGCTGGGGACCTGCTGCTCCACCAGCGCCCGCCTTCCCTGCATGCTCACTAACAATAAAGCAGGCTAAAATTATCATCAATATGTTATTTTAATTTCACACACAATAATGAAGCCATTGCAAAAGTGGTGTGTACACATGAAATATACCTTCTGCTATTTATATGTGTTTTTCTAAATTAAAGGGAATATAAAACCGGTGAGAAATCAACTTGGAAGCATTCCCCTTTTGGGTAGAACAAAATACATCGAGCCAAGCAGTACTAGCACAGAAAAGAGAGCCCACTGAGTGGCAGCTTCACGTCTTGCCACCATTCGTGCCGGCAGCAGGGAAGGTGAGGCTCTGGCCCCTGCAGCCTTGGATGCCCGGCAGACAGAGGGGCAGCACCAGCCACGTGGGGACCCTGGTGCAGGAGCCCCCCAAAAGCTGTGTCCTGCTCTGCCTGTGGTCAGCCAGGGGGATGGGAAATGAGCAGAGAGGATGCACTGCTGAGCTGGAAACCACAGAGGGTTGGAGACTTCTATGAAACTCAAAACAAGTCAATAAGCATCCGAGGTGGTGCCAGAGGTGACCGCAGCACCTCCAGAAGTCAGAATTCACAGGCAGGCTCACTTGTGCTCAGGTGCCCAGCATGCCATGTGGTCTGGCCTCAGCAGGCTCACATTGGCCATCAACTGGGAAACTTGTGGCTGAAGGGGGGTGCTGGGGACACAGGTGACACCAGGGGCACTGGGGACACCGGGGATGCTGAGGATACCACGAGGGTTTGGCCAGCCCTGTGCCGTATGCTGCTGCTCCCTGCGCTGACCGCACTCAGCCAGTCCTTCCCAAACGCATCCACGACCGATCCTTTTTGGACACAGAGCAAGAGGTAAGCAGCACTCAGTGTGTTTACAGGCCAAACCTGGAGCTGACTGACAGATGAGAGCTGTTGCACCTTTCCAGCTGATTTATGCAGCAGGAAATCAAGTCAGCTAACAAGGACCTGGCTACCAACTTCTCATTTCACTGTTAGCCCGCTGAGCAGAAATTTATGTTTAAAACTACTGTGCTTCGCTTTATTTGAAAACTGGTGTTGTGGTTTCTACATACATACAGTTCATTCTGTTCATCAATATTTTACATATGCAGGTGTACATAATCTTCATTTTTATGCAAATCTCTCTGCAGCCAGACAGGTGCGTTTTCTGATCTCTATTCATCATCAAGAAATCCAATAACTTGGCTGTGTACTTACATCTGGTTAGGGGTTGACCCAATGTGCACTTAAGCATGGATTTCAAATATGGGCAGCAGGGAAATAGCTTATTTCCCCCCTGGCCTTTATAAAATTAAATGCAAAACCCCCCAGTGTTAATGCAATGTTAATGTTGCAAGATCAAGCATTTAAAAGCCAGGGAATTCCGTAACTTGTGGTGGCTCCAGCAACGCTGAGCTGATACATCACCCATCCTGTGTCTTTCGTGGCATATAATGAAGAGTATTAAAATATTGTTAGTACTTCAGCTAATGCCAAAATAAAGGCAAGCCTAGTAGAAAATGCCACGTCTACTAGAAGACCCTTCGAGATGCCCTTCCTTGCTATAGATAATGGTCTGACAAAGCGGTTTTGGGGAGATAAACTGGAGTTTTGTCAAAGCAGTGTGCTGGGGGCTGAGAGGTGTCCTTTCACCATGGTGATTTTCCAGTTTTCTTGCATGAAAATGGCTCAAAGGCAGAAGCCTGGGGAAGGTGCTGGGGTGCTGCTGCCCTTCACACAGCCGTGCTGCCTCCCGGCCTCCCCCTGCCACCGCCCGGGGACACCTGCGGCACAGCTGGGTCCAAAGGCCCTAACTCTCCTTCCTCCCTTTAACAACATAACAAAAAAAAAAAAAACAAAAAAAAAAAAAAAAAGAAAACAAGACAAAACAACAACCCAAACCAAACTTTTCTATGGGGGAAAAAGCCCTGAGCTGTTTTCTCGCCAGCCCCAATGCCGGGCTGTGCCTGGATCTCTTGAAGCCTAGTGCTCGCAGGCGGCAGTGAGGAGTGTACCCACACGGCAGTTCAGTGCTGTTCTCTGAATTGTAATGCTATTGTTAAATCAAATCTGTTCAAATTCAGAGAAAGGCATCTGTCCTCATTGGGGGCTATAATGGAGCATGCCAAACCTCAAGCATGGTAATGATTCTGCTATCGCTGTTTCTTCAAAACACGTCTCTTTGTTTTTGTTTTGTTTAAGTGGGAAGAGTGTGTTTCCTTCATTATCTTGGAAATACATGAAAGAAGATTAAATTAATTTTTTGAAAGAAGAGGAGCAAAAGGCCATGTGGCTTTGGGAATGGGCCAGGTATGAAGCCCTTCAACCTAGGAGGGGAACATTTCCCAAAGAGAGGCTTTAAATCCGCAATGGGTTGGCTCTGCTCCTGTCCTGGGGGCTGAGGTACCTGGACTGGGGCAGCTCGGGGGTGCCAGAGGTACCAGGGAGTCTGAGAAGCTGCAGGAGGGCTCCTGCCCCCAGCAGGCACTGAGCACCCATTTGCAGACTGCGCCTCGTCAGCCCTGCTCACGTCCAGCAGCAGAGCGGGTGCCTGGAGGGGCACCTCCTGGTTCCACAAACCTGGGGGCCTCAGGCAACGATTTTGGAAAAATCATGCAAAATCATGGCAAAATCGTGGCACGTGGTGCCTGTGTCTTCATTTACAAGCCTGCACAGGTCTCAGACACCGCTCTTTGGCTCTCCCCAGACGCCAATGTCAGCCGGAGGGCAGCAGGCGCTGGCTGCAGGCTCCATGGGCCCCACGCCTCCCACGGGGAAGGGGAACGGCTCCGGCCCCACCGCCCCTGAGAGGTGTCGGGGAGGATTCAGGCTGGTTTGGACTGCAGCTGCTCAAGAGCTGCAGTTCCTACTGGGCTGCCACATGCAAAGTACAGGTTGCACGTTACGGCTCTGCTATCTTATTAACTTTTGTGGGTTCCTTTGAATAACCAAACAGACAGAACTGCTTTTGTTTCCTGCAGTTCACCAACTCCTCCCCCGCAAGAAAAGAAGGGAGGGAAGAAAACCCTTATAACTATATAGTGGTCTACTGCTCGGATTAATTTAGTTCACCAAAACAGTGACCATTGTCAAATGCCTTGCATCTCCATGGAAACAGTTGCCTTGGCCATAGACAAAGGTCTGCCTACAATACAATGCCATAAGAGTTTCTGAGGATGTGGACCCCATGTTTAAATCATAGTGCAAAGGTATAAGGGTATATCTTATATTATTCCTGCCTGTCTGCTGCAGCTGCTACGCCTTCATTCCAAAATAATATTTTTTCAAATGAAGTAGCAGAAAACAGCTTTACATTTTTGTTATCCCTTCAAGCACAAAATAAAAAATGCCTGTGCTGCCACTACCTGATTCAATCAAGTGGAGTACATTGGATACCCACAGGCTACGAGTACTGGAAAAAGCTGACTTGTATTTTAATTAATAATGCGATGCAGTGTCTCAACAACTAGGCCTTTGGCAATATGCTGTGCTTTGTTCATTATTTGCTGTAAACAATTTCCAAGCAATGCGTAGACAACCCTATTTTTTTAATTTCTGCTAATTCATAACATTATCAGAATGCCGGATTTTTCTTGTGCAATAAAGCAAGTGATTAAACCTCCTTTCTAGCATGTGAAAGATTTCAGACTGGTTCACTGCGTGACCAAAAAACCGAAGGCTGCTCAGCCTGGTTCCCAGTACCCTGCAGGGCGGCTGCTTGGTGATGGCCGGGATGGGGAGCAGGGAGCAGGGAGCGAGCAGTGGCTCTGGTCCCAGTGACGAGCTCAGCCCTGAGCTGGGAAGGTCCAGGGGTTTTGGTGGCCTGGAATTGTGAGCAGGCCCCCGGCCTCCAGCGCCTCCGTGAGCGCTGCCTCTGCTGCACCTCCCCGTCACACCCTGTGCACCGTGGGCACAGCGGGCCATGGGCTCAGCAGGAGAGCCTCTCAGCCACACTGACATTTTCTTGCAGAGAATAACTCATATTTGGAAACAGGCTGCACGCCTCCTAGTCTGCTTTCCCTGCTATTTGGCAGGCAGGGAAGGCCCTTCCAGCTTTTGCTGTTCTGCAAATCCTTGTGAGCACAAATAACAGGCTCCCTGCGCACAGCAGAGCCCTGTTCTTAATTAACGTCTCTTTCCGGGGCCATCTGCTCAGCAAGGATGGGGCTCAGCCCCCCCAGACCCCACACATGGCCCAGCCCCCAGGCAGGGTGCAGGGGGTCCCACACCACGTGCACCAACCACACCGCTGCTGCTGCCTGCCCCTTGCCCCTTGGCGAGGTGCTAGTGGACGTGCGCTCCGGCACAGCACGACACGAAGCTGAGCCACCCCTGACTCCTGCAGCCTGCCCCACACCTCGTGTGGTCCACTCCGACACAAGACACGTCCAGCCCCACGTGCGCTCTGCTCTCCCCAGCGTGAATCACCCCTTCTGCAGGCTCCCTGCTAGCGATTTGGCAGCAGAGTCGCTGTTCGATGCTACCAGGTAAGAGGCAATTGGTCAGAGCGCAAAGTAAAATGTCACCCAAATGTCACAGCAATTTCCAAAGTGTCCACAGAATGGCAGATGCTCCCTCTCAGTGGCACATGGGCTGCTTGGAACAGCAGCACCTTGCTCGTACCTGCCGTCCCCATTGTCATTGCCGCGTGCTAGCGGTGGCTGCTGAGGGACTGAGCTGCCACCGTGCTGGAAGGAGAGGCGTTATCCCACCAGGAGAGACCCCTCCTGCTCAGCGGAGCAGCTGTGTCCATCTCAGCCCTTGCCTTTCCCAGCTTGGCTGGGGAGCAGCTGATGTCCACTGGGCAGCTGATGCGGACTGTTTCTGCCACCCTGGCTTTTCTTCCCCGGCTTGTTCTGGGCTGCCAAGACCCTTCACCCAAGGCTGAATGAAGAAACAAATCCAAGCTAATTTTAGCAGGGTGAAGCTGAAAGGTAGCACGCTGACACCAGCAGTGGACATGCACAAACTGGTGCCCACACAGGTCTCCGTGGGGCTGGGACACTTCACTGCTGCGCACTCTCATGTTCACGAGCCCCTCTCATCTCCTCAGCTGTTAGGCACTGGATTAAACACCGTGGTGACCAAAAACAACTCTGGAGCCTCTTAAGCATTTCTCATGCTCCCTGGAGGCTGGTTGCTCCCCAGACTCTGCCACAGCTGTGGAGATGCTCTCTGAGGCACACTGGAATTGAGAGCCACCTGAAGTCCTTTCTGGTGGCTTCCAGCACCTGCTCATGGTCAAGGACCAGGACCTGCTGTACTCGTAGCACCACTGCCCCACACCTTCTTTGGACACCTGAGGTTGCCTGGGCTGCAGGGGTGAATAGGTGGGGAAGAGGGGAAGTTGCCTCCAACTTGTTCTGTTCCCAAGCCCCCGAAGAACTGCTAGCAGGCAGTGAGGTCTCCCTGCCCCATCCTCGTACACGGGTGACATTTTTGTACTTCTCCCTGGTGCAGGGCTGGCTTCCATTGAAGATGACTGGGCCAACCCTGTAACAACCAGGGCTGCTGTCAGAGGGCTAGCTCTTCCTTCTGGTGCTGTGCCTCCTGACTAAAGGTTTCCCAAGACAGCAGCGTTCACAGACTCCAGGTGGTGACCTGGGGCAGGGTTCCAGTTTGGTTTTGCCTTCTCCTGTGCCTGGCCACCTTCATACAATCCATTTCTGGTACTGCACTTGCTTCAAAGGGCCAAAGATGCACTCCAACAAACGCAGCCGTGCTAGCATGCTTGTGAGGTGGAATCATCTCTGTAACTGCCACATTCATGGTGTCTTGCTGTGCCTAGCACTCCGGGTACAACACGCACTGCTGATGTCTGAGCTGGAATATTTCTGAAGGCGCTGGCAGAGCCGCCCAGACTGCTCTCTCCTGGCAGCACAGTTTCTTGGACATGACCTCGTATGACTGAAAACACATTGCACCAGGAACACCTCTCCTTCTATCCTGCTCATCACCAGCACGTATGCAATACAACACAACAGTGACACATGCTCACAATGTAAGACAAGTGTCAGAAGCAGCGAGCTCTGACTGCTCTGATGAATATGTAAAAATATCACTAAGAGCCACATAGGAAAATGGACCAGAAATAAGAATATATATTCTGAAATAGCACACCATCTGCTGCATAAAAAATCTTACACAACCACAGCCAACCCATTGGTATGTGGTGATGGAGACAGATCTCCACTTCCCAAACTTCTTCAGTGGACTACTCGTTAAAGCCTGGAGGAAAGCTCCATCTTCTGCATGGGCAGAAGACCCAGCAGAAGGTTCCTGCCATAAATGTTTTGTTCTTTCAGCTGGGCCCTGCACTTAGCTGACAATGACCACACTGTCACTTCCACTGCAGCATCAGCACACAGCTATAGACTTGGTGGAGGTAAAACCTGGGTCCTGTCCAACTCCTAGCAGAGATCCCATTTCTGTGGCTAGGTGTAAGATGTAAATTCTCAAGCCAAGGCTGAGGCCAGTGTGTAGAGCCGCAGCTGAGAACCGCAGGCAGTTGCTGTGCTGACGAGGATGCTTTGCCTGTGATCAGCCCGTTACTTTGTGCCATTAATTCATCAGACCCCTTCATGCTTGTGTGTGCATCTAATTCTTGTAACTTCCGGATCAGTTTTCTAAATATCTCTATAAAGTATGCATAAATAGCTATACTTTCTATTTTGCCTGCTTAGCGTACTAAGGACTCCAAACACTGCTTTAAATGATTTGTCAGACACCTACGAAATGTGCATTGCCATCAGAGCGGGTTTGATGAGCTGCAGTTTGATGAGAGCCCCCCCCTGCAAATACAGGAAACGGTAGTGGTACAGAAGGCACAGCCCTCTGTGGCAGTGCTGTAATTACACAACTCCGAACAATTAAGTGCTTACTGATTATGTGTTGAGAGGAAGCTTAACGCCATCAGATCATATCATTGCTGATTTATTGAGTTGTTATTGGACACATCCTGAAGCTCTGACTGTCCTTACTTGATCAAAACTCCTCATTTACCTGAATAAAGATGAAGAATTTTGCCCTACAGTATTTCAGGCAATAGTGTATAATCTCAGAACCTTTTCAAATGCTATTTATAATCCTGAAGCATATTGTTTTATGCTTGTTGAGTTTTATAAACAACTATTCTTCCTGCAAGGATAAAAATAAAGTCAGCCAATGGCTTCTGCATTTAAGTCAGGTCACCACAAAGTGCAATAGGCAGGATTTTAAAAGGTCTGTTTTTAGAATTTATTGAAGACGAAAGAAAGATGTCTCTTGAAAGCCTACTGATTTTGTGTGCACCACAGTACATTATGTATAAAACAAGGTCATGTATGTATTATCTTTATGTCATACATTAGGAATTAAATGAAACAAGGCTGACAAGCCATTTTCTGTGTGTTTCTGTTAATATCACAAACTTAATTTAGGTGCTAGAAGACTCTTTGCTCAGAGCTTGTCATTGACAAAAAGGTACTAGACAATTGTAAAGAGAACAAGGTAAGCAATCTTCATTATTATTATTATTTATTCCATCTCTTCTCTTTTTCCCCATTAAGCATTTTACTTGGAAATTCACTGGGGAAAAATGGGAGGAAATGTATTCTGCTTTCCCATCTGAATATCCTTAAGTCACATATGTTATAATATATTTGCATTTTTAAATAAATACCCCTCACAAAAATAAATAAATAAATAAATAAAAATAAAAATAAATTAGAAATGATTATTTATGTCTTATGAAGCTATGTTACCCTGCAGTGCTGTCAAAAGGTCAACCATTGCCTCTAACTTTGCTGTGCATACAATGACCTGGAAGTACCATCGATAATGACCCTATGGCTGCAAGTCTTGAAGACTTAATCATCTGACATACAAGGAGCCCTAAGGCTCTTGTACTTGGCATTTGCCTTATTGAAATGTACACAGACAATATGCATTTTAAACAATTCAAAACTGCGTGCCTAAAATAGTCATTGGGCCACAGATCCCTTTCCGAAGCAGGCTTCTCGCTATTTCAGCTCTCTCGCTTTGATGAGCAAGTCAGCTAACGAAACAATCTGATGCATCTGGAGCTAGAAACTAGCTGCATTTATTATTGGCATTTGCTCCATATTGCAAGGGAAAGTTATCATCTGCGTCATCTGGAACTTAATTACTATCTGCCACCAGCCAAATTTGATTTTAAGCCTCTTTAAGAGAGAGTTCATAAAACTCAACAACAAAAGAGGGGGGACCAGTGGGGAAAGAATTCTGCATTAAAGAAGAAACCCAACCAAACCCCAGCAAAAGCAGCCACCCTGGAAGCCCGACTTAGCTTTGCTGGGTCAGTGGCTTCTGCCTGTGGGGCCTGTGCCCTGCTGCAGGCTTTAAAATGGGTGGGTCAAAGGCGGAAAAAAGAAAAAAGAAAGAAAGAAAAAAAAAAAACTACAAGGAGGGAGATGAAAACTGCCTTGAATACAAAAGCCAAAGTCAACATCTACCATTATGATCATGAAGGACATTATTTAATGATCCCCTGTTTGGGAACACCACCATGTGTTGCTGAGTGAGGGCCTGGAAGGAATAATTTCCAAAATACAGCCGTGGGCAGGCTTTGCTGGAGAGTCTGACCTCACCTTGAGAGCCAGCAGAGGCGCAGGAGGAACTCCTCACCGCCTGCTGCAGTTTCAGCCCTCCCACCAGATAACCAAAAGCTCCTCGGGCAGCAGCCATACCCGTGGACTCCCCTTCTCCGTGGGTCCATGCCAAGCCCTCCAGGGGCACCTCCACCATCCTGCCAAGGCTGCAGCCTGCACTCAGCAGGGGTGAAACCCACCCTGGCTGCTCGGGGCTGTGGGAGCTGCCCAGTGCTGTGGGGGTGCCCCGAGGCTGCCCCCCACCGAGCCGCCCGCTCCCCTGCCCGTCACAGTGCGCAGGAGGACGCAGAGATGTGCGGGCTGCGCGGGAAAAGAGGCAGCATATGTCAGCGGAGTGGTGGCTGTGTTCTGTTACGTGTTTACCCTCCTACATATCTTCTCAGAGGCTTGAAGGAATTATTCTTAATGCAGAAAGAGACGCGAAAAAAAAGTCAGAAAGAAATCTTCCCTGTTCTACCTACCCTTGAAAAATATGCCAAAGTGATGTCTCTTTCTGGTGTTTCACATCGCTGGGAGTCAGGAAAACCAACCCATGCACTTGCCATGTCTTCTGTTTTAATAAACTGCACATTAGTTTCATTCAGCAGCTCCAGCCTCTGGCTATCCATTGTACTGTATATTAGTTTTAAATACACATTGCTTGCAATAACACTGGAGCAGGAAGCTGTGCCTCAAGTTAAGAAATGGTTAGGATTGCTTTACATTTGCAGTCTCATTGAAAACATTTATTCAATCAAAGGGAAAAATAAATGTGGTCCCTCCGCTCTGTCAAGTATAAACTGTTATTGATCCCCTAAATGAAATTTGTCCATGCTGATCGATCAAACACATTATCTTTTTTTCCCCAGTCTATTACCAGCAATTGGAAACTCTCAAGCATCAATAGCAGCTTGACCACACAAACTGCAAACTTAGCCTATCAGCTCCCAAAATGTGAGTTATTCTGGTCCCCCTCCTTTCTCTGCAAACAGCTGGACCCCTGCATGATGACTATATTTTTCCTGAGCTGAAGGTTAGAAAAAATTAAATTTAATAAAGCGCTGGAAATCATTTGTGTCGTGTTAAACTCCAGCCTCGTGGTAATGGCTGGGCACTGGCTGCAGGGCTGGCGCACACCCTGGCTCTCTCCTGCAGCTCCTGCTCAGGGTGAGCTGTGTGGGGTTTGGCTCAGAGGGGCTCAGCCTCTGCTTCTGCTGGCTCCAAAGGCCATTCCTCAGCCACAGCTGCTTGCGTTGCTTCCAGTCCCTGCCCCTGAGCCAGTCCCCTGCGTGTGCCGTACGGCTCCCACTCTGCCAGAGAGCGAAGGGATGGGGCACATCCAGTGTGTCTGGGCTGAAAGTGCAGACACAGAGCATAACAGCACTACCAGTCCTCTACAGGGTGCTTCTCATCTTCACAACCTAGAGAAAAGCTGGGAAGGAGAGGAAGTTCACACATCCTCTGCTGAGTAACGAGCAAAGAATGGCCATAAAAAGGACAGCGGTTCTCTCTTGGCAAGGAGAAGAGAAGGGACAAGGGGTACAAGCTGCACTGGGAGAGGTTTCACCTTGGTATAAGAAAGGGACATGGTACAGACTCCGTCACTGGAGGTTGTTAAAATGGGATTGGGCTGGGTGCTGGATAATCTCATCTAGGCTCCCTTTTCCCATGAAAGGTTGGGCCCGCTGGTCTTTCAAGGTCCTTTCCAGCCTGGGCTGCTCTGTGGTGCTATGATTCCGTGAGTCTATGAATTATGTGAGGATGAAGCAATATCATGTCACGCGAGCTGGTCTGACAATCCCAGCAGTAGCCAGTGCTTTCTGCAGGGAACCTTTGCCACCCCAGGGCAAGGCACATCTCACGGTGCTCTCTGCGGGAGGATGCTCTGGGTGGCAGTGCACGCGCGTGTGCACGTGAATCTGTTCCCACGTGTGCACGGAGAGCAGCGTGGCCACCCCACTCTGCTGGTACTCGAGCACCACCACCTCCTCCCGAGGACACAGCCTCGGTGCACCTTTCTAAATCAATTTGCTTCAGAGACATTTTGAGGTTGTCTGAAGTGAGCTCCCAGCAGCTCAGCTGAGCACCGATCTTCAAAAAGAACTTAATTTCAGGTAGGCTGTGAAAAAAAAGGTAACTCTTGTCTCTTAATAGCCATCATGAGGGGCTTACTCTCTGCTGCTGTCAATAGCTCATATGTTTGTCTTCTGTCTTGCTGATAGGTAATAATTTTCCAAGCAAGCTTAGGGAGCAGTGACTCTTTATTAAAACTAATAAGGGTGAGAGTCACGGGTTTTTAAAAATCACTCAGGAAATTATTACTGACAACTCTTTCTTGACTCATCGTGTAGAAGGAAAGCAATGAGAAGTTAAAATGCCTTTCAAGAGGTAAGCTCATGGTTTTGCTGCCACATCTACTCAGGACGTAGAAAACTTTATAAAGCAATTCCTTGCAACAGTGGCAAACAAATACACTGCAAATAAAACCATCCTGAAATTTCACCTGGAGTAGTAAAAGCTTTGAATCTAAGTTGTTCCAAGTGGATAATTTTGGTTAAATATGGCAAAAACAGCATGTTAAGCAAGTAATTAACAGTGAAATATTTGTGGTTCTTTTAGCATCTGCTCAGGTACAGGACATTCAGGCATGGATAAGAGAGCACAGTCAGCACTGATGGCATGAGGCTGGGCAGAGCCCTCGGCCAGGCACACAGCAGCCTCGCCCCCAGGGGCAGTGGGAAGGGGGCAGCTGCAGAGCCTCATCCTCCTTCCTCTCCCTGCTCTTAACCCAGTGTCCGGAACCCATCTCCTCTCCAGATCCCGGACCAGTGACGCTGCCCTGCTCAGTAGGGCAAGCTGCCCCCGGCCTGCCCCATGGGGGATGCTGTGGGCCGCCTGGAACCAACAGCCATCGGCGGCACCCTGGCCTGCAAGGGATGATAGCATGCAGTGACTCCCACACCAAGCTCGCATCTGCTGTTTCAGCGTATCTTGCATATCTTTGTAAAAATAAAAAATAAATAAAATAAAATAAAATAAAATAAAATAAAATAAAATAAAATAAAATAAAATAAAATAAAATAAAATAAAATAAAATAAAATAAAATAAAATAAAATAAATAATTAAAAACCTGCCCAGCCATGAGGGGCTTGCCTGGAGCTCTGGCTGTTTTCTGAGCACTTTCATGTTTCAAAATCTCCTTCCCAAGGAGCAGAGCCCAGAGCTGGACATTGCCCTGCTGCGATTTCCCCACCACCCTGTCCCACCAGGTGGATGCTCTCACCCCTCGCTGAGCTCCCGCTCCCCAGGTGCCCACCTCGGTGCTGGGCACACGGCGGGGCAGCATTTAGCCCAAAGCTCACTGCTGCTCTTTCAGAGCTCAGCAGGAGCCCGTGTGCCAAACCCTCGCCTTTTGCAACTGTACGAGCTGGTCTAATAAAGGCGCTGACCTCTGCCTGTGCTTCAGCTGGGAATGCGATCTCAATGAGGTTACTTTTATCAATCAGACTTTTAACCTAATAAAAAAGATGACCGGGGAAATGACATAAAGACCAGTTTCTTGCCAATATTGTTGCATTACATACTATTATAACAATCTTCTCTGAAAAAAAGAACATGAACACGTGTGGCAACATCCATTTCTGTCCTGAAGGATGCTGGCCGAGGCACTGCCTTATTGCCACCCAGGACTGTCCCTCCACAGGGAGCCATCCCTCGCTGTGACTGGCCGGGGTTCGCCTCGGTCA
>NC_140302.1:2500-5000 GCF_964211825.1 Aythya ferina
CTAACCCTAACCCTAACCCTAACCCTAACCCTAACCCTAACCCTAACCCTAACCCTAACCCTAACCCTAACCCTAACCCTAACCCTAACCCTAACCCTAACCCTAACCCTAACCCTAACCCTAACCCTAACCCTAACCCTAACCCTAACCCTAACCCTAACCCTAACCCTAACCCTAACCCTAACCCTAACCCTAACCCTAACCCTAACCCTAACCCTAACCCTAACCCTAACCCTAACCCTAACCCTAACCCTAACCCTAACCCTAACCCTAACCCTAACCCTAACCCTAACCCTAACCCTAACCCTAACCCTAACCCTAACCCTAACCCTAACCCTAACCCTAACCCTAACCCTAACCCTAACCCTAACCCTAACCCTAACCCTAACCCTAACCCTAACCCTAACCCTAACCCTAACCCTAACCCTAACCCTAACCCTAACCCTAACCCTAACCCTAACCCTAACCCTAACCCTAACCCTAACCCTAACCCTAACCCTAACCCTAACCCTAACCCTAACCCTAACCCTAACCCTAACCCTAACCCTAACCCTAACCCTAACCCTAACCCTAACCCTAACCCTAACCCTAACCCTAACCCTAACCCTAACCCTAACCCTAACCCTAACCCTAACCCTAACCCTAACCCTAACCCTAACCCTAACCCTAACCCTAACCCTAACCCTAACCCTAACCCTAACCCTAACCCTAACCCTAACCCTAACCCTAACCCTAACCCTAACCCTAACCCTAACCCTAACCCTAACCCTAACCCTAACCCTAACCCTAACCCTAACCCTAACCCTAACCCTAACCCTAACCCTAACCCTAACCCTAACCCTAACCCTAACCCTAACCCTAACCCTAACCCTAACCCTAACCCTAACCCTAACCCTAACCCTAACCCTAACCCTAACCCTAACCCTAACCCTAACCCTAACCCTAACCCTAACCCTAACCCTAACCCTAACCCTAACCCTAACCCTAACCCTAACCCTAACCCTAACCCTAACCCTAACCCTAACCCTAACCCTAACCCTAACCCTAACCCTAACCCTAACCCTAACCCTAACCCTAACCCTAACCCTAACCCTAACCCTAACCCTAACCCTAACCCTAACCCTAACCCTAACCCTAACCCTAACCCTAACCCTAACCCTAACCCTAACCCTAACCCTAACCCTAACCCTAACCCTAACCCTAACCCTAACCCTAACCCTAACCCTAACCCTAACCCTAACCCTAACCCTAACCCTAACCCTAACCCTAACCCTAACCCTAACCCTAACCCTAACCCTAACCCTAACCCTAACCCTAACCCTAACCCTAACCCTAACCCTAACCCTAACCCTAACCCTAACCCTAACCCTAACCCTAACCCTAACCCTAACCCTAACCCTAACCCTAACCCTAACCCTAACCCTAACCCTAACCCTAACCCTAACCCTAACCCTAACCCTAACCCTAACCCTAACCCTAACCCTAACCCTAACCCTAACCCTAACCCTAACCCTAACCCTAACCCTAACCCTAACCCTAACCCTAACCCTAACCCTAACCCTAACCCTAACCCTAACCCTAACCCTAACCCTAACCCTAACCCTAACCCTAACCCTAACCCTAACCCTAACCCTAACCCTAACCCTAACCCTAACCCTAACCCTAACCCTAACCCTAACCCTAACCCTAACCCTAACCCTAACCCTAACCCTAACCCTAACCCTAACCCTAACCCTAACCCTAACCCTAACCCTAACCCTAACCCTAACCCTAACCCTAACCCTAACCCTAACCCTAACCCTAACCCTAACCCTAACCCTAACCCTAACCCTAACCCTAACCCTAACCCTAACCCTAACCCTAACCCTAACCCTAACCCTAACCCTAACCCTAACCCTAACCCTAACCCTAACCCTAACCCTAACCCTAACCCTAACCCTAACCCTAACCCTAACCCTAACCCTAACCCTAACCCTAACCCTAACCCTAACCCTAACCCTAACCCTAACCCTAACCCTAACCCTAACCCTAACCCTAACCCTAACCCTAACCCTAACCCTAACCCTAACCCTAACCCTAACCCTAACCCTAACCCTAACCCTAACCCTAACCCTAACCCTAACCCTAACCCTAACCCTAACCCTAACCCTAACCCTAACCCTAACCCTAACCCTAACCCTAACCCTAACCCTAACCCTAACCCTAACCCTAACCCTAACCCTAACCCTAACCCTAACCCTAACCCTAACCCTAACCCTAACCCTAACCCTAACCCTAACCCTAACCCTAACCCTAACCCTAACCCTAACCCTAACCCTAACCCTAACCCTAACCCTAACCCTAACCCTAACCCTAACCCTAACCCTAACCCTAACCCTAACCCTAACCCTAACCCTAACCCTAACCCTAACCCTAACCCTAACCCTAACCCTAACCCTAACCCTAACCCTAACCCTAACCCTAACCCTAACCCTAACCCTAACCCTAACCCTAACCCTAA